>NC_068394.1:24469103-24582806 GCF_023724105.1 Carassius gibelio | reverse complement strand
AGCATTACTGGACTCAGAAAGCTGTAAACTGACAATCTTGATCATTGAAGTCCTAACATTAGTTTTTGTGTATATAACTTCTAACACATTAAAAACTGTTTTACAGCATTGCAGAAAACATTGTACTTCATAAGGCATAAGCATCTATCAGTTTGGCAAGATTTGCACTGAATACTGAATGAAACAGCTTTCTCTAATAGAGAGACAAGCTTTTGAGCAGATTTGGGCTAGATTTCACTTCATTTGAACAGAAGTACTATTTCAGCATTACTGGACTCAGAAAGCTGTAAACTGACAATCTTGATCATTGAAGTCCTAACATAAGTTTTTGTGCATATAACTTCTAACACATTAAAAACTGTCTTACAGCATTGCAGAAAACATTGTATTTCATATGGCATAAGCATCTATCAGTTTGGCAAGTTTTGCACTGAATCCTGAATGAAACAGCTTTCTCTATTAGAGAGACAAGCTTTTGAGCAGATTTGGGCTAGATTTCACTTCATTTGAACAGAAGTACTGTTTCAGCATTACTGGACTCAGAAAGCTGTAAACTGACAATCTTGATCATTGAAGTCCTAACATTAGTTTTTGTGTATATAACTTCTAACACATTAAAAACTGTTTTACAGCATTGCAGAAAACATTGTACTTCATAAGGCATAAGCATCTATCAGTTTGGCAAGATTTGCACTGAATACTGAATGAAACAGCTTTCTCTAATAGAGAGACAAGCTTTTGAGCAGATTTGGGCTAGATTTCACTTCATTTGAACAGAAGTACTATTTCAGCATTACTGGACTCAGAAAGCTGTAAACTGACAATCTTGATCATTGAAGTCCTAACATAAGTTTTTGTGCATATAACTTCTAACACATTAAAAACTGTCTTACAGCATTGCAGAAAACATTGTATTTCATATGGCATAAGCATCTATCAGTTTGGCAAGATTTGCACTGAATACTGAATGAAACAGCTTTCTCTATTAGAGAGACAAGCTTTTGAGCAGATTTGGGCTAGATTTCACTTCATTTGAACAGAAGTACTATTTCAGCATTACTGGACTCAGAAAGCTGTAAACTGACAATCTTGATCATTGAAGTCCTAACATTAGTTTTTGTGCATATAACTTCTAACACATTAAAATCTGTCTTACAGCATTGCAGAAAACATTGTATTTCATATGGCATAAGCATCTATCAGTTTGGCAAGATTTGCACTGAATACTGAATGAAACAGCTTTCTCTATTAGAGAGACAAGCTTTTGAGCAGATTTGGGCTTGATTTCACTTCATTTGAACAGAAACACTATTTTAACATTTCTGGACTCAGAAAGCTGTAAACTGACAATCTTGATCATTGAAGTCCTAACATTAGTTTTTGTGTATATAACTTCTAACACATTAAAAACTGTTTTACAGCATTGCAGAAAACATTGTACTTCATAAGGCATAAGCATCTATCAGTTTGGCAAGATTTGCACTGAATACTGAATGAAACAGCTTTCTCTAATAGAGAGACAAGCTTTTGAGCAGATTTGGGCTTGATTTCACTTCATTTGAACAGAAACACTATTTCAACATTTCTGGACTCAGAAAGCTGTAAACTGACAATCTTGATCATTGAAGTCCTAACATTAGTTTTTGTGTATATAACTTCTAACACATTAAAAACTGTCTTACAGCATTGCAGAAAACATTGTACTTCATAAGGCATAAGCATCTATCAGTTTGGCAAGATTTGCACTGAATACTGAATGAAACAGCTTTCTCTAATAGAGAGACAAGCTTTTGAGCAGATTTGGGCTAGATTTCACTTCATTTGAACAGAAGTACTGTTTCAGCATTACTGGACTCAGAAAGCTGTAAACTGACAATCTTGATCATTGAAGTCCTAACATAAGTTTTTGTGCATATAACTTCTAACACATTAAAAACTGTCTTACAGCATTGCAGAAAACATTGTATTTCATATGGCATAAGCATCTATCAGTTTGGCAAGATTTGCACTGAATACTGAATGAAACAGCTTTCTCTATTAGAGAGACAAGCTTTTGAGCAGATTTGGGCTTGATTTCACTTCATTTGAACAGAAACACTATTTCAACATTTCTGGACTCAGAAAGCTGTAAACTGACAATCTTGATCATTGAAGTCCTAACATTAGTTTTTGTGTATATAACTTCTAACACATTAAAAACTGTTTTACAGCATTGCAGAAAACATTGTACTTCATAAGGCATAAGCATCTATCAGTTTGGCAAGATTTGCACTGAATACTGAATGAAACAGCTTTCTCTAATAGAGAGACAAGCTTTTGAGCAGATTTGGGCTAGATTTCACTTCATTTGAACAGAAGTACTGTTTCAGCATTACTGGACTCAGAAAGCTGTAAACTGACAATCTTGATCATTGAAGTCCTAACATAAGTTTTTGTGCATATAACTTCTAACACATTAAAAACTGTCTTACAGCATTGCAGAAAACATTGTATTTCATATGGCATAAGCATCTATCAGTTTGGCAAGATTTGCACTGAATACTGAATGAAACAGCTTTCTCTATTAGAGAGACAAGCTTTTGAGCAGATTTGGGCTAGATTTCACTTCATTTGAACAGAAGTACTATTTCAGCATTACTGGACTCAGAAAGCTGTAAACTGACAATCTTGATCATTGAAGTCCTAACATTAGTTTTTGTGCATATAACTTCTAACACATTAAAATCTGTCTTACAGCATTGCAGAAAACATTGTACTTCATAAGGCATAAGCATCTATCAGTTTGGCAAGATTTGCACTGAATACTGAATGAAACAGCTTTCTCTAATAGAGAGACAAGCTTTTGAGCAGATTTGGGCTTGATTTCACTTCATTTGAACAGAAACACTATTTCAACATTTCTGGACTCAGAAAGCTGTAAACTGACAATCTTGATCATAGAAGTCCTAACATTAGTTTTTGTGTATATAACTTCTAACACATTAAAAACTGTTTTACAGCATTGCAGAAAACATTGTACTTCATAAGGCATAAGCATCTATCAGTTTGGCAAGATTTGCACTGAATACTGAATGAAACAGCTTCCTCTAATAGAGAGACAAGCTTTTGAGCAGATTTGGGCTAGATTTCACTTCATTTGAACAGAAGTACTGTTTCAGCATTACTGGACTCAGAAAGCTGTAAACTGACAATCTTGATCATTGAAGTCCTAACATTAGTTTTTGTGTATATAACTTCTAACACATTAAAAACTGTCTTACAGCATTGCAGAAAACATTGTACTTCATAAGGCATAAGCATCTATCAGTTTGGCAAGATTTGCACTGAATACTGAATGAAACAGCTTTCTCTAATAGATAGACAAGCTTTTGAGCAGATTTGGGCTAGATTTCACTTCATTTGAACAGAAGTACTATTTCAGCATTACTGGACTCAGAAAGCTGTAAACTGACAATCTTGATCATTGAAGTCCTAACATAAGTTTTTGTGCATAGAACTTCTAACACATTAAAAACTGTCTTACAGCATTGCAGAAAACATTGTATTTCATATGGCATAAGCATCTATCAGTTTGGCAAGATTTGCACTGAATACTGAATGAAACAGCTTTCTCTATTAGAGAGACAAGCTTTTGAGCAGATTTGGGCTAGATTTCACTTCATTTGAACAGAAGTACTATTTCAGCATTACTGGACTCAGAAAGCTGTAAACTGACAATCTTGATCATTGAAGTCCTAACATAAGTTTTTGTGCATATAACTTCTAACACATTAAAAACTGTCTTACAGCATTGCAGAAAACATTGTATTTCATATGGCATAAGCATCTATCAGTTTGGCAAGATTTGCACTGAATACTGAATGAAACAGCTTTCTCTATTGGAGAGACAAGCTTTTGAGCAGATTTGGGCTTGATTTCACTTCATTTGAACAGAAACACTATTTCAACATTACTGGACTCAGAAAGCTGCAAACTGACAATCTTGATCATTGAAGTCCTAACATTAGTTTTTGTGTATATAACTTCTAACACATTAAAAACTGTTTTACAGCATTGCAGAAAACATTGTACTTCATAAGGCATAAGCATCTATCAGTTTGGCAAGATTTGCACTGAATACTGAATGAAACAGCTTTCTCTAATAGATAGACAAGCTTTTGAGCAGATTTGGGCTAGATTTCACTTCATTTGAACAGAAGTACTATTTCAGCATTACTGGACTCAGAAAGCTGTAAACTGACAATCTTGATCATTGAAGTCCTAACATTAGTTTTTGTGTATATAACTTCTAACACATTAAAAACTGTTTTACAGCATTGCAGAAAACATTGTACTTCATAAGGCATAAGCATCTATCAGTTTGGCAAGATTTGCACTGAATACTGAATGAAACAGCTTTCTCTAATAGAGAGACAAGCTTTTGAGCAGATTTGGGCTAGATTTCACTTCATTTGAACAGAAGTACTATTTCAGCATTACTGGACTCAGAAAGCTGTAAACTGACAATCTTGATCATTGAAGTCCTAACATAAGTTTTTTTGTATATAACTTCTAACACATTAAAAACTGTCTTACAGCATTGCAGAAAACATTGTATTTCATATGGCATAAGCATCTATCAGTTTGGCAAGATTTGCACTGAATACTGAATGAAACAGCTTTCTCTATTAGAGAGACAAGCTTTTGAGCAGATTTGGGCTAGATTTCACTTCATTTGAACAGAAGTACTGTTTCAGCATTACTGGACTCAGAAAGCTGTAAACTGACAATCTTGATCATTGAAGTCCTAACATAAGTTTTTGTGCATATAACTTCTAACACATTAAAAACTGTCTTACAGCATTGCAGAAAACATTGTATTTCATATGGCATAAGCATCTATCAGTTTGGCAAGATTTGCACTGAATACTGAATGAAACAGCTTTCTCTATTAGAGAGACAAGCTTTTGAGCAGATTTGGGCTAGATTTCACTTCATTTGAACAGAAGTACTATTTCAGCATTACTGGACTCAGAAAGCTGTAAACTGACAATCTTGATCATTGAAGTCCTAACATTAGTTTTTGTGCATATAACTTCTAACACATTAAAATCTGTCTTACAGCATTGCAGAAAACATTGTATTTCATATGGCATAAGCATCTATCAGTTTGGCAAGATTTGCACTGAATACTGAATGAAACAGCTTTCTCTATTAGAGAGACAAGCTTTTGAGCAGATTTGGGCTTGATTTCACTTCATTTGAACAGAAACACTATTTTAACATTTCTGGACTCAGAAAGCTGTAAACTGACAATCTTGATCATTGAAGTCCTAACATTAGTTTTTGTGTATATAACTTCTAACACATTAAAAACTGTTTTACAGCATTGCAGAAAACATTGTACTTCATAAGGCATAAGCATCTATCAGTTTGGCAAGATTTGCACTGAATACTGAATGAAACAGCTTTCTCTAATAGAGAGACAAGCTTTTGAGCAGATTTGGGCTTGATTTCACTTCATTTGAACAGAAACACTATTTCAACATTTCTGGACTCAGAAAGCTGTAAACTGACAATCTTGATCATAGAAGTCCTAACATTAGTTTTTGTGCATATAACTTCTAACACATTAAAAACTGTCTTACAGCATTGCAGAAAACATTGTACTTCATAAGGCATAAGCATCTATCAGTTTGGCAAGATTTGCACTGAATACTGAATGAAACAGCTTCCTCTAATAGAGAGACAAGCTTTTGAGCAGATTTGGGCTAGATTTCACTTCATTTGAACAGAAGTACTGTTTCAGCATTACTGGACTCAGAAAGCTGTAAACTGACAATCTTGATCATTGAAGTCCTAACATTAGTTTTTGTGTATATAACTTCTAACACATTAAAAACTGTCTTACAGCATTGCAGAAAACATTGTACTTCATAAGGCATAAGCATCTATCAGTTTGGCAAGATTTGCACTGAATACTGAATGAAACAGCTTTCTCTAATAGAGAGACAAGCTTTTGAGCAGATTTGGGCTAGATTTCACTTCATTTGAACAGAAGTACTGTTTCAGCATTACTGGACTCAGAAAGCTGTAAACTGACAATCTTGATCATTGAAGTCCTAACATAAGTTTTTGTGCATATAACTTCTAACACATTAAAAACTGTCTTACAGCATTGCAGAAAACATTGTATTTCATATGGCATAAGCATCTATCAGTTTGGCAAGATTTGCACTGAATACTGAATGAAACAGCTTTCTCTATTAGAGAGACAAGCTTTTGAGCAGATTTGGGCTTGATTTCACTTCATTTGAACAGAAACACTATTTCAACATTTCTGGACTCAGAAAGCTGTAAACTGACAATCTTGATCATTGAAGTCCTAACATTAGTTTTTGTGTATATAACTTCTAACACATTAAAAACTGTTTTACAGCATTGCAGAAAACATTGTACTTCATAAGGCATAAGCATCTATCAGTTTGGCAAGATTTGCACTGAATACTGAATGAAACAGCTTTCTCTAATAGAGAGACAAGCTTTTGAGCAGATTTGGGCTAGATTTCACTTCATTTGAACAGAAGTACTGTTTCAGCATTACTGGACTCAGAAAGCTGTAAACTGACAATCTTGATCATTGAAGTCCTAACATAAGTTTTTGTGCATATAACTTCTAACACATTAAAAACTGTCTTACAGCATTGCAGAAAACATTGTATTTCATATGGCATAAGCATCTATCAGTTTGGCAAGATTTGCACTGAATACTGAATGAAACAGCTTTCTCTATTAGAGAGACAAGCTTTTGAGCAGATTTGGGCTAGATTTCACTTCATTTGAACAGAAGTACTATTTCAGCATTACTGGACTCAGAAAGCTGTAAACTGACAATCTTGATCATTGAAGTCCTAACATTAGTTTTTGTGCATATAACTTCTAACACATTAAAATCTGTCTTACAGCATTGCAGAAAACATTGTATTTCATATGGCATAAGCATCTATCAGTTTGGCAAGATTTGCACTGAATACTGAATGAAACAGCTTTCTCTATTAGAGAGACAAGCTTTTGAGCAGATTTGGGCTTGATTTCACTTCATTTGAACAGAAACACTATTTTAACATTTCTGGACTCAGAAAGCTGTAAACTGACAATCTTGATCATTGAAGTCCTAACATTAGTTTTTGTGTATATAACTTCTAACACATTAAAAACTGTTTTACAGCATTGCAGAAAACATTGTACTTCATAAGGCATAAGCATCTATCAGTTTGGCAAGATTTGCACTGAATACTGAATGAAACAGCTTTCTCTAATAGAGAGACAAGCTTTTGAGCAGATTTGGGCTTGATTTCACTTCATTTGAACAGAAACACTATTTCAACATTTCTGGACTCAGAAAGCTGTAAACTGACAATCTTGATCATAGAAGTCCTAACATTAGTTTTTGTGTATATAACTTCTAACACATTAAAAACTGTTTTACAGCATTGCAGAAAACATTGTACTTCATAAGGCATAAGCATCTATCAGTTTGGCAAGATTTGCACTGAATACTGAATGAAACAGCTTCCTCTAATAGAGAGACAAGCTTTTGAGCAGATTTGGGCTAGATTTCACTTCATTTGAACAGAAGTACTGTTTCAGCATTACTGGACTCAGAAAGCTGTAAACTGACAATCTTGATCATTGAAGTCCTAACATTAGTTTTTGTGTATATAACTTCTAACACATTAAAAACTGTCTTACAGCATTGCAGAAAACATTGTACTTCATAAGGCATAAGCATCTATCAGTTTGGCAAGATTTGCACTGAATACTGAATGAAACAGCTTTCTCTAATAGATAGACAAGCTTTTGAGCAGATTTGGGCTAGATTTCACTTCATTTGAACAGAAGTACTATTTCAGCATTACTGGACTCAGAAAGCTGTAAACTGACAATCTTGATCATTGAAGTCCTAACATAAGTTTTTGTGCATATAACTTCTAACACATTAAAAACTGTCTTACAGCATTGCAGAAAACATTGTATTTCATATGGCATAAGCATCTATCAGTTTGGCAAGATTTGCACTGAATACTGAATGAAACAGCTTTCTCTATTAGAGAGACAAGCTTTTGAGCAGATTTGGGCTAGATTTCACTTCATTTGAACAGAAGTACTATTTCAGCATTACTGGACTCAGAAAGCTGTAAACTGACAATCTTGATCATTGAAGTCCTAACATAAGTTTTTGTGCATATAACTTCTAACACATTAAAAACTGTCTTACAGCATTGCAGAAAACATTTTATTTCATATGGCATAAGCATCTATCAGTTTGGCAAGATTTGCACTGAATACTGAATGAAACAGCTTTCTCTATTAGAGAGACAAGCTTTTGAGCAGATTTGGGCTTGATTTCACTTCATTTGAACAGAAACACTATTTCAACATTTCTGGACTCAGAAAGCTGTAAACTGACAATCTTGATCATTGAAGTCCTAACATTAGTTTTTGTGTATATAACTTCTAACACATTAAAAACTGTTTTACAGCATTGCAGAAAACATTGTACTTCATAAGGCATAAGCATCTATCAGTTTGGCAAGATTTGCACTGAATACTGAATGAAACAGCTTTCTCTAATAGAGAGACAAGCTTTTGAGCAGATTTGGGCTAGATTTCACTTCATTTGAACAGAAGTACTGTTTCAGCATTACTGGACTCAGAAAGCTGTAAACTGACAATCTTGATCATTGAAGTCCTAACATAAGTTTTTGTGCATATAACTTCTAACACATTAAAAACTGTCTTACAGCATTGCAGAAAACATTGTATTTCATATGGCATAAGCATCTATCAGTTTGGCAAGATTTGCATTGAATACTGAATGAAACAGCTTTCTCTATTAGAGAGACAAGCTTTTGAGCAGATTTGGGCTAGATTTCACTTCATTTGAACAGAAGTACTGTTTCAGCATTACTGGACTCAGAAAGCTGTAAACTGACAATCTTGATCATTGAAGTCCTAACATTAGTTTTTTTGTATATAACTTCTAACACATTAAAAACTGTCTTACAGCATTGCAGAAAACATTGTATTTCATATGGCATAAGCATCTATCAGTTTGGCAAGATTTGCACTGAATACTGAATGAAACAGCTTTCTCTATTAGAGAGACAAGCTTTTGAGCAGATTTGGGCTAGATTTCACTTCATTTGAACAGAAGTACTATTTCAGCATTACTGGACTCAGAAAGCTGTAAACTGACAATCTTGATCATTGAAGTCCTAACATAAGTTTTTGTGCATATAACTTCTAACACATTAAAAACTGTCTTACAGCATTGCAGAAAACATTGTATTTCATATGGCATAAGCATCTATCAGTTTGGCAAGATTTGCACTGAATACTGAATGAAACAGCTTTCTCTATTAGAGAGACAAGCTTTTGAGCAGATTTGGGCTTGATTTCACTTCATTTGAACAGAAACACTATTTCAACATTTCTGGACTCAGAAAGCTGTAAACTGACAATCTTGATCATTGAAGTCCTAACATTAGTTTTTGTGTATATAACTTCTAACACATTAAAAACTGTTTTACAGCATTGCAGAAAACATTGTACTTCATAAGGCATAAGCATCTATCAGTTTGGCAAGATTTGCACTGAATACTGAATGAAACAGCTTTCTCTAATAGAGAGACAAGCTTTTGAGCAGATTTGGGCTAGATTTCACTTCATTTGAACAGAAGTACTGTTTCAGCATTACTGGACTCAGAAAGCTGTAAACTGACAATCTTGATCATTGAAGTCCTAACATTAGTTTTTGTGTATATAACTTCTAACACATTAAAAACTGTTTTACAGCATTGCAGAAAACATTGTACTTCATAAGGCATAAGCATCTATCAGTTTGGCAAGATTTGCACTGAATACTGAATGAAACAGCTTTCTCTAATAGAGAGACAAGCTTTTGAGCAGATTTGGGCTAGATTTCACTTCATTTGAACAGAAGTACTATTTCAACATTTCTGGACTCAGAAAGCTGTAAACTGACAATCTTGATCATTGAAGTCCTAACATAAGTTTTTGTGCATATAACTTCTAACACATTAAAAACTGTCTTACAGCATTGCAGAAAACATTGTATTTCATATGGCATAAGCATCTATCAGTTTGGCAAGATTTGCACTGAATACTGAATGAAACAGCTTTCTCTATTAGAGAGACAAGCTTTTGAGCAGATTTGGGCTAGATTTCACTTCATTTGAACAGAAGTACTATTTCAGCATTACTGGTCTCAGAAAGCTGTAAACTGACAATCTTGATCATTGAAGTCCTAACATTAGTTTTTGTGTATATAACTTCTAACACATTAAAAACTGTCTTACAGCATTGCAGAAAACATTGTACTTCATAAGGCATAAGCATCTATCAGTTTGGCAAGATTTGCACTGAATACTGAATGAAACAGCTTTCTCTATTGGAGAGACAAGCTTTTGAGCAGATTTGGGCTTGATTTCACTTCATTTGAACAGAAACACTATTTCAACATTACTGGACTCAGAAAGCTGTAAACTGACAATCTTGATCATTGAAGTCCTAACATTAGTTTTTGTGTATATAACTTCTAACAAATTAAAAACTGTTTTACAGCATTGCAGAAAACATTGTACTTCATAAGGCATAAGCATCTATCAGTTTGGCAAGATTTGCACTGAATACTGAATGAAACAGCTTTCTCTAATAGAGAGACAAGCTTTTGAGCAGATTTGGGCTAGATTTCACTTCATTTGAACAGAAGTACTATTTCAGCATTACTGGACTCAGAAAGCTGTAAACTGACAATCTTGATCATTGAAGTCCTAACATTAGTTTTTGTGCATATAACTTCTAACACATTAAAAACTGTCTTACAGCATTGCAGAAAACATTGTACTTCATAAGGCATAAGCATCTATCAGTTTGGCAAGATTTGCACTGAATACTGAATGAAACAGCTTTCTCTAATAGAGAGACACGCTTTTGAGCAGATTTGGGCTAGATTTCACTTCATTTGAACAGAAGTACTATTTCAGCATTACTGGACTCAGAAAGCTGTAAACTGACAATCTTGATCATTGAAGTCCTAACATAAGTTTTTGTGCATATAACTTCTAACACATTAAAAACTGTCTTACAGCATTGCAGAAAACATTGTATTTCATATGGCATAAGCATCTATCAGTTTGGCAAGTTTTGCACTGAATCCTGAATGAAACAGCTTTCTCTATTAGAGAGACAAGCTTTTGAGCAGATTTGGGCTAGATTTCACTTCATTTGAACAGAAGTACTGTTTCAGCATTACTGGACTCAGAAAGCTGTAAACTGACAATCTTGATCATTGAAGTCCTAACATTAGTTTTTGTGTATATAACTTCTAACACATTAAAAACTGTTTTACAGCATTGCAGAAAACATTGTACTTCATAAGGCATAAGCATCTATCAGTTTGGCAAGATTTGCACTGAATACTGAATGAAACAGCTTTCTCTAATAGAGAGACAAGCTTTTGAGCAGATTTGGGCTAGATTTCACTTCATTTGAACAGAAGTACTATTTCAGCATTACTGGACTCAGAAAGCTGTAAACTGACAATCTTGATCATTGAAGTCCTAACATTAGTTTTTGTGTATATAACTTCTAACACATTAAAAACTGTCTTACAGCATTGCAGAAAACATTGTACTTCATAAGGCATAAGCATCTATCAGTTTGGCAAGATTTGCACTGAATACTGAATGAAACAGCTTTCTCTAATAGATAGACAAGCTTTTGAGCAGATTTGGGCTAGATTTCACTTCATTTGAACAGAAGTACTATTTCAGCATTACTGGACTCAGAAAGCTGTAAACTGACAATCTTGATCATTGAAGTCCTAACATAAGTTTTTGTGCATATAACTTCTAACACATTAAAAACTGTCTTACAGCATTGCAGAAAACATTGTATTTCATATGGCATAAGCATCTATCAGTTTGGCAAGATTTGCACTGAATACTGAATGAAACAGCTTTCTCTATTAGAGAGACAAGCTTTTGAGCAGATTTGGGCTAGATTTCACTTCATTTGAACAGAAGTACTATTTCAGCATTACTGGACTCAGAAAGCTGTAAACTGACAATCTTGATCATTGAAGTCCTAACATAAGTTTTTGTGCATATAACTTCTAACACATTAAAAACTGTCTTACAGCATTGCAGAAAACATTGTATTTCATATGGCATAAGCATCTATCAGTTTGGCAAGATTTGCACTGAATACTGAATGAAACAGCTTTCTCTATTAGAGAGACAAGCTTTTGAGCAGATTTGGGCTTGATTTCACTTCATTTGAACAGAAACACTATTTCAACATTTCTGGACTCAGAAAGCTGTAAACTGACAATCTTGATCATTGAAGTCCTAACATTAGTTTTTGTGTATATAACTTCTAACACATTAAAAACTGTTTTACAGCATTGCAGAAAACATTGTACTTCATAAGGCATAAGCATCTATCAGTTTGGCAAGATTTGCACTGAATACTGAATGAAACAGCTTTCTCTAATAGAGAGACAAGCTTTTGAGCAGATTTGGGCTAGATTTCACTTCATTTGAACAGAAGTACTGTTTCAGCATTACTGGACTCAGAAAGCTGTAAACTGACAATCTTGATCATTGAAGTCCTAACATAAGTTTTTGTGCATATAACTTCTAACACATTAAAAACTGTCTTACAGCATTGCAGAAAACATTGTATTTCATATGGCATAAGCATCTATCAGTTTGGCAAGATTTGCACTGAATACTGAATGAAACAGCTTTCTCTATTAGAGAGACAAGCTTTTGAGCAGATTTGGGCTTGATTTCACTTCATTTGAACAGAAACACTATTTTAACATTTCTGGACTCAGAAAGCTGTAAACTGACAATCTTGATCATTGAAGTCCTAACATTAGTTTTTGTGTATATAACTTCTAACACATTAAAAACTGTCTTACAGCATTGCAGAAAACATTGTACTTCATAAGGCATAAGCATCTATCAGTTTGGCAAGATTTGCACTGAATACTGAATGAAACAGCTTCCTCTAATAGAGAGACAAGCTTTTGAGCAGATTTGGGCTAGATTTCACTTCATTTGAACAGAAGTACTGTTTCAGCATTACTGGACTCAGAAAGCTGTAAACTGACAATCTTGATCATTGAAGTCCTAACATAAGTTTTTGTGCATATAACTTCTAACACATTAAAAACTGTCTTACAGCATTGCAGAAAACATTGTATTTCATATGGCATAAGCATCTATCAGTTTGGCAAGATTTGCACTGAATACTGAATGAAACAGCTTTCTCTATTAGAGAGACAAGCTTTTGAGCAGATTTGGGCTAGATTTCACTTCATTTGAACAGAAGTACTATTTCAGCATTACTGGACTCAGAAAGCTGTAAACTGACAATCTTGATCATTGAAGTCCTAACATAAGTTTTTGTGCATATAACTTCTAACACATTAAAAACTGTCTTACAGCATTGCAGAAAACATTGTATTTCATATGGCATAAGCATCTATCAGTTTGGCAAGATTTGCACTAAATACTGAATGAAACAGCTTTCTCTATTAGAGAGACAAGCTTTTGAGCAGATTTGGGCTTGATTTCACTTCATTTGAACAGAAACACTATTTCAACATTTCTGGACTCAGAAAGCTGTAAACTGACAATCTTGATCATTGAAGTCCTAACATTAGTTTTTGTGTATATAACTTCTAACACATTAAAAACTGTTTTACAGCATTGCAGAAAACATTGTACTTCATAAGGCATAAGCATCTATCAGTTTGGCAAGATTTGCACTGAATACTGAATGAAACAGCTTTCTCTAATAGAGAGACAAGCTTTTGAGCAGATTTGGGCTAGATTTCACTTCATTTGAACAGAAGTACTGTTTCAGCATTACTGGACTCAGAAAGCTGTAAACTGACAATCTTGATCATTGAAGTCCTAACATAAGTTTTTGTGCATATAACTTCTAACACATTAAAAACTGTCTTACAGCATTGCAGAAAACATTGTATTTCATATGGCATAAGCATCTATCAGTTTGGCAAGATTTGCACTGAATACTGAATGAAACAGCTTTCTCTATTAGAGAGACAAGCTTTTGAGCAGATTTGGGCTTGATTTCACTTCATTTGAACAGAAACACTATTTCAACATTTCTGGACTCAGAAAGCTGTAAACTGACAATCTTGATCATTGAAGTCCTAACATTATTTTTTGTGTATATAACTTCTAACACATTAAAAACTGTTTTACAGCATTGCAGAAAACATTGTACTTCATAAGGCATAAGCATCTATCAGTTTGGCAAGATTTGCACTGAATACTGAATGAAACAGCTTTCTCTAATAGAGAGACAAGCTTTTGAGCAGATTTGGGCTAGATTTCACTTCATTTGAACAGAAGTACTGTTTCAGCATTACTGGACTCAGAAAGCTGTAAACTGACAATCTTGATCATTGAAGTCCTAACATAAGTTTTTGTGCATATAACTTCTAACACATTAAAAACTGTCTTACAGCATTGCAGAAAACATTGTATTTCATATGGCATAAGCATCTATCAGTTTGGCAAGATTTGCACTGAATACTGAATGAAACAGCTTTCTCTATTAGAGAGACAAGCTTTTGAGCAGATTTGGGCTAGATTTCACTTCATTTGAACAGAAGTACTATTTCAGCATTACTGGACTCAGAAAGCTGTAAACTGACAATCTTGATCATTGAAGTCCTAACATTAGTTTTTGTGCATATAACTTCTAACACATTAAAATCTGTCTTACAGCATTGCAGAAAACATTGTATTTCATATGGCATAAGCATCTATCAGTTTGGCAAGATTTGCACTGAATACTGAATGAAACAGCTTTCTCTATTAGAGAGACAAGCTTTTGAGCAGATTTGGGCTTGATTTCACTTCATTTGAACAGAAACACTATTTCAACATTTCTGGACTCAGAAAGCTGTAAACTGACAATCTTGATCATTGAAGTCCTAACATTAGTTTTTGTGTATATAACTTCTAACACATTAAAAACTGTTTTACAGCATTGCAGAAAACATTGTACTTCATAAGGCATAAGCATCTATCAGTTTGGCAAGATTTGCACTGAATACTGAATGAAACAGCTTTCTCTAATAGAGAGACAAGCTTTTGAGCAGATTTGGGCTAGATTTCACTTCATTTGAACAGAAGTACTGTTTCAGCATTACTGGACTCAGAAAGCTGTAAACTGACAATCTTGATCATTGAAGTCCTAACATAAGTTTTTGTGCATATAACTTCTAACACATTAAAAACTGTCTTACAGCATTGCAGAAAACATTGTATTTCATATGGCATAAGCATCTATCAGTTTGGCAAGATTTGCACTGAATACTGAATGAAACAGCTTTCTCTATTAGAGAGACAAGCTTTTGAGCAGATTTGGGCTTGATTTCACTTCATTTGAACAGAAACACTATTTCAACATTTCTGGACTCAGAAAGCTGTAAACTGACAATCTTGATCATTGAAGTCCTAACATTATTTTTTGTGTATATAACTTCTAACACATTAAAAACTGTTTTACAGCATTGCAGAAAACATTGTACTTCATAAGGCATAAGCATCTATCAGTTTGGCAAGATTTGCACTGAATACTGAATGAAACAGCTTTCTCTAATAGAGAGACAAGCTTTTGAGCAGATTTGGGCTAGATTTCACTTCATTTGAACAGAAGTACTGTTTCAGCATTACTGGACTCAGAAAGCTGTAAACTGACAATCTTGATCATTGAAGTCCTAACATAAGTTTTTGTGCATATAACTTCTAACACATTAAAAACTGTTTTACAGCATTGCAGAAAACATTGTACTTCATAAGGCATAAGCATCTATCAGTTTGGCAAGATTTGCACTGAATACTGAATGAAACAGCTTTCTCTAATAGAGAGACAAGCTTTTGAGCAGATTTGGGCTAGATTTCACTTCATTTGAACAGAAGTACTGTTTCAGCATTACTGGACTCAGAAAGCTGTAAACTGACAATCTTGATCATTGAAGTCCTAACATAAGTTTTTGTGCATATAACTTCTAACACATTAAAAACTGTCTTACAGCATTGCAGAAAACATTGTATTTCATATGGCATAAGCATCTATCAGTTTGGCAAGATTTGCACTGAATACTGAATGAAACAGCTTTCTCTATTAGAGAGACAAGCTTTTGAGCAGATTTGGGCTAGATTTCACTTCATTTGAACAGAAGTACTATTTCAGCATTACTGGACTCAGAAAGCTGTAAACTGACAATCTTGATCATTGAAGTCCTAACATTAGTTTTTGTGCATATAACTTCTAACACATTAAAATCTGTCTTACAGCATTGCAGAAAACATTGTATTTCATATGGCATAAGCATCTATCAGTTTGGCAAGATTTGCACTGAATACTGAATGAAACAGCTTTCTCTATTAGAGAGACAAGCTTTTGAGCAGATTTGGGCTTGATTTCACTTCATTTGAACAGAAACACTATTTTAACATTTCTGGACTCAGAAAGCTGTAAACTGACAATCTTGATCATTGAAGTCCTAACATTAGTTTTTGTGTATATAACTTCTAACACATTAAAAACTGTTTTACAGCATTGCAGAAAACATTGTACTTCATAAGGCATAAGCATCTATCAGTTTGGCAAGATTTGCACTGAATACTGAATGAAACAGCTTTCTCTAATAGAGAGACAAGCTTTTGAGCAGATTTGGGCTTGATTTCACTTCATTTGAACAGAAACACTATTTCAACATTTCTGGACTCAGAAAGCTGTAAACTGACAATCTTGATCATAGAAGTCCTAACATTAGTTTTTGTGTATATAACTTCTAACACATTTAAAACTGTTTTACAGCATTGCAGAAAACATTGTACTTCATAAGGCATAAGCATCTATCAGTTTGGCAAGATTTGCACTGAATACTGAATGAAACAGCTTCCTCTAATAGAGAGACAAGCTTTTGAGCAGATTTGGGCTAGATTTCACTTCATTTGAACAGAAGTACTGTTTCAGCATTACTGGACTCAGAAAGCTGTAAACTGACAATCTTGATCATTGAAGTCCTAACATTAGTTTTTGTGTATATAACTTCTAACACATTAAAAACTGTCTTACAGCATTGCAGAAAACATTGTACTTCATAAGGCATAAGCATCTATCAGTTTGGCAAGATTTGCACTGAATACTGAATGAAACAGCTTTCTCTAATAGATAGACAAGCTTTTGAGCAGATTTGGGCTAGATTTCACTTCATTTGAACAGAAGTACTATTTCAGCATTACTGGACTCAGAAAGCTGTAAACTGACAATCTTGATCATTGAAGTCCTAACATAAGTTTTTGTGCATATAACTTCTAACACATTAAAAACTGTCTTACAGCATTGCAGAAAACATTGTATTTCATATGGCATAAGCATCTATCAGTATGGCAAGATTTGCACTGAATACTGAATGAAACAGCTTTCTCTATTAGAGAGACTAGCTTTTGAGCAGATTTGGGCTTGATTTCACTTCATTTGAACAGAAACACTATTTCAACATTTCTGGACTCAGAAAGCTGTAAACTGACAATCTTGATCATTGAAGTCCTAACATTAGTTTTTGTGTATATAACTTCTAACACATTAAAAACTGTTTTACAGCATTGCAGAAAACATTGTACTTCATAAGGCATAAGCATCTATCAGTTTGGCAAGATTTGCACTGAATACTGAATGAAACAGCTTTCTCTAATAGAGAGACAAGCTTTTGAGCAGATTTGGGCTAGATTTCACTTCATTTGAACAGAAGTACTGTTTCAGCATTACTGGACTCAGAAAGCTGTAAACTGACAATCTTGATCATTGAAGTCCTAACATAAGTTTTTGTGCATATAACTTCTAACACATTAAAAACTGTCTTACAGCATTGCAGAAACCATTGTACTTCATAAGGCATAAGCATCTATCAGTTTGGCAAGATTTGCACTGAATACTGAATGAAACAGCTTTCTCTATTGGAGAGACAAGCTTTTGAGCAGATTTGGGCTAGATTTCACTTCATTTGAACAGAAGTACTATTTCAGCATTACTGGACTCAGAAAGCTGTAAACTGACAATCTTGATCATTGAAGTCCTAACATAAGTTTTTGTGCATATAACTTCTAACACATTAAAAACTGTCTTACAGCATTGCAGAAAACATTTTATTTCATATGGCATAAGCATCTATCAGTTTGGCAAGATTTGCACTGAATACTGAATGAAACAGCTTTCTCTATTAGAGAGACAAGCTTTTGAGCAGATTTGGGCTTGATTTCACTTCATTTGAACAGAAACACTATTTCAACATTTCTGGACTCAGAAAGCTGTAAACTGACAATCTTGATCATTGAAGTCCTAACATTAGTTTTTGTGTATATAACTTCTAACACATTAAAAACTGTTTTACAGCATTGCAGAAAACATTGTACTTCATAAGGCATAAGTATCTATCAGTTTGGCAAGATTTGCACTGAATACTGAATGAAACAGCTTTCTCTAATAGAGAGACAAGCTTTTGAGCAGATTTGGGCTTGATTTCACTTCATTTGAACAGAAACACTATTTCAACATTTCTGGACTCAGAAAGCTGTAAACTGACAATCTTGATCATTGAAGTCCTAACATTAGTTTTTGTGTATATAACTTCTAACACATTAAAAACTGTTTTACAGCATTGCAGAAAACATTGTACTTCATAAGGCATAAGCATCTATCAGTTTGGCAAGATTTGCACTGAATACTGAATGAAACAGCTTCCTCTAATAGAGAGACAAGCTTTTGAGCAGATTTGGGCTAGATTTCACTTCATTTGAACAGAAGTACTGTTTCAGCATTACTGGACTCAGAAAGCTGTAAACTGACAATCTTGATCATTGAAGTCCTAACATTAGTTTTTTTGTATATAACTTCTAACACATTAAAAACTGTCTTACAGCATTGCAGAAAACATTGTATTTCATATGGCATAAGCATCTATCAGTTTGGCAAGATTTGCACTGAATACTGAATGAAACAGCTTTCTCTATTAGAGAGACAAGCTTTTGAGCAGATTTGGGCTAGATTTCACTTCATTTGAACAGAAGTACTATTTCAGCATTACTGGACTCAGAAAGCTGTAAACTGACAATCTTGATCATTGAAGTCCTAACATAAGTTTTTGTGCATATAACTTCTAACACATTAAAAACTGTCTTACAGCATTGCAGAAAACATTGTATTTCATATGGCATAAGCATCTATCAGTTTGGCAAGATTTGCACTGAATACTGAATGAAACAGCTTTCTCTATTAGAGAGACAAGCTTTTGAGCAGATTTGGGCTTGATTTCACTTCATTTGAACAGAAACACTATTTCAACATTTCTGGACTCAGAAAGCTGTAAACTGACAATCTTGATCATTGAAGTCCTAACATTAGTTTTTGTGTATATAACTTCTAACACATTAAAAACTGTTTTACAGCATTGCAGAAAACATTGTACTTCATAAGGCATAAGCATCTATCAGTTTGGCAAGATTTGCACTGAATACTGAATGAAACAGCTTTCTCTAATAGAGAGACAAGCTTTTGAGCAGATTTGGGCTAGATTTCACTTCATTTGAACAGAAGTACTATTTCAGCATTACTGGACTCAGAAAGCTGTAAACTGACAATCTTGATCATTGAAGTCCTAACATAAGTTTTTGTGCATATAACTTCTAACACATTAAAAACTGTCTTACAGCATTGCAGAAAACATTGTACTTCATAAGGCATAAGCATCTATCAGTTTGGCAAGATTTGCACTGAATACTGAATGAAACAGCTTTCTCTAATAGAGAGACAAGCTTTTGAGCAGATTTGGGCTAGATTTCACTTCATTTGAACAGAAGTACTGTTTCAGCATTACTGGACTCAGAAAGCTGTAAACTGACAATCTTGATCATTGAAGTCCTAACATAAGTTTTTGTGCATATAACTTCTAACACATTAAAAACTGTCTTACAGCATTGCAGAAAACATTGTATTTCATATGGCATAAGCATCTATCAGTTTGGCAAGATTTGCACTGAATACGGAATGAAACAGCTTTCTCTATTAGAGAGACAAGCTTTTGAGCAGATTTGGGCTAGATTTCACTTCATTTGAACAGAAGTACTATTTCAGCATTACTGGACTCAGAAAGCTGTAAACTGACAATCTTGATCATTGAAGTCCTAACATTAGTTTTTGTGCATATAACTTCTAACACATTAAAATCTGTCTTACAGCATTGCAGAAAACATTGTATTTCATATGGCATAAGCATCTATCAGTTTGGCAAGATTTGCACTGAATACTGAATGAAACAGCTTTCTCTATTAGAGAGACAAGCTTTTGAGCAGATTTGGGCTTGATTTCACTTCATTTGAACAGAAAACACTATTTTAACATTTCTGGACTCAGAAAGCTGTAAACTGACAATCTTGATCATTGAAGTCCTAACATTAGTTTTTGTGTATATAACTTCTAACACATTAAAAACTGTTTTACAGCATTGCAGAAAACATTGTACTTCATAAGGCATAAGCATCTATCAGTTTGGCAAGATTTGCACTGAATACTGAATGAAACAGCTTTCTCTAATAGAGAGACAAGCTTTTGAGCAGATTTGGGCTTGATTTCACTTCATTTGAACAGAAACACTATTTCAACATTTCTGGACTCAGAAAGCTGTAAACTGACAATCTTGATCATAGAAGTCCTAACATTAGTTTTTGTGTATATAACTTCTAACACATTAAAAACTGTTTTACAGCATTGCAGAAAACATTGTACTTCATAAGGCATAAGCATCTATCAGTTTGGCAAGATTTGCACTGAATACTGAATGAAACAGCTTCCTCTAATAGAGAGACAAGCTTTTGAGCAGATTTGGGCTAGATTTCACTTCATTTGAACAGAAGTACTGTTTCAGCATTACTGGACTCAGAAAGCTGTAAACTGACAATCTTGATCATTGAAGTCCTAACATTAGTTTTTGTGTATATAACTTCTAACACATTAAAAACTGTCTTACAGCATTGCAGAAAACATTGTACTTCATAAGGCATAAGCATCTATCAGTTTGGCAAGATTTGCACTGAATACTGAATGAAACAGCTTTCTCTAATAGATAGACAAGCTTTTGAGCAGATTTGGGCTAGATTTCACTTCATTTGAACAGAAGTACTATTTCAGCATTACTGGACTCAGAAAGCTGTAAACTGACAATCTTGATCATTGAAGTCCTAACATAAGTTTTTGTGCATATAACTTCTAACACAT
Source organism: Carassius gibelio (assembly GCF_023724105.1). Classification (NCBI taxonomy): domain Eukaryota; kingdom Metazoa; phylum Chordata; class Actinopteri; order Cypriniformes; family Cyprinidae; genus Carassius; species Carassius gibelio. Next base: position 24,561,413 of record NC_068394.1, on the reverse strand, counting down.
TAAAAACTGTCTTACAGCATTGCAGAAAACATTGTATTTCATATGGCATAAGCATCTATCAGTTTGGCAAGATTTGCACTGAATACTGAATGAAACAGCTTTCTCTATTAGAGAGACAAGCTTTTGAGCAGATTTGGGCTAGATTTCACTTCATTTGAACAGAAGTACTATTTCAGCATTACTGGACTCAGAAAGCTGTAAACTGACAATCTTGATCATTGAAGTCCTAACATAAGTTTTTGTGCATATAACTTCTAACACATTAAAAACTGTCTTACAGCATTGCAGAAAACATTGTATTTCATATGGCATAAGCATCTATCAGTTTGGCAAGATTTGCACTGAATACTGAATGAAACAGCTTTCTCTATTAGAGAGACAAGCTTTTGAGCAGATTTGGGCTTGATTTCACTTCATTTGAACAGAAACAATATTTCAACATTACTGGACTCAGAAAGCTGCAAACTGACAATCTTGATCATTGAAGTCCTAACATTAGTTTTTGTGTATATAACTTCTAACACATTAAAAACTGTTTTACAGCATTGCAGAAAACATTGTACTTCATAAGGCATAAGCATCTATCAGTTTGGCAAGATTTGCACTGAATACTGAATGAAACAGCTTTCTCTAATAGAGAGACAAGCTTTTGAGCAGATTTGGGCTAGATTTCACTTCATTTGAACAGAAGTACTGTTTCAGCATTACTGGACTCAGAAAGCTGTAAACTGACAATCTTGATCATTGAAGTCCTAACATTAGTTTTTGTGTATATAACTTCTAACACATTAAAAACTGTCTTACAGCATTGCAGAAAACATTGTACTTCATAAGGCATAAGCATCTATCAGTTTGGCAAGATTTGCACTGAATACTGAATGAAACAGCTTTCTCTAATAGATAGACAAGCTTTTGAGCAGATTTGGGCTAGATTTCACTTCATTTGAACAGAAGTACTATTTCAGCATTACTGGACTCAGAAAGCTGTAAACTGACAATCTTGATCATTGAAGTCCTAACATAAGTTTTTGTGCATATAACTTCTAACACATTAAAAACTGTCTTACAGCATTGCAGAAAACATTGTATTTCATAAGGCATAAGCATCTATCAGTTTGGCAAGATTTGCACTGAATACTGAATGAAACAGCTTTCTCTAATAGAGAGACAAGCTTTTGAGCAGATTTGGGCTTGATTTCACTTCATTTGAACAGAAACAATATTTCAACATTACTGGACTCAGAAAGCTGCAAACTGACAATCTTGATCATTGAAGTCCTAACATTAGTTTTTGTGTATATAACTTCTAACACATTAAAAACTGTTTTACAGCATTGCAGAAAACATTGTACTTCATAAGGCATAAGCATCTATCAGTTTGGCAAGATTTGCACTGAATACTGAATGAAACAGCTTTCTCTAATAGAGAGACAAGCTTTTGAGCAGATTTGGGCTAGATTTCACTTCATTTGAACAGAAGTACTATTTCAGCATTACTGGACTCAGAAAGCTGTAAACTGACAATCTTGATCATTGAAGTCCTAACATAAGTTTTTGTGCATATAACTTCTAACACATTAAAAACTGTCTTACAGCATTGCAGAAAACATTTTATTTCATATGGCATAAGCATCTATCAGTTTGGCAAGATTTGCACTGAATACTGAATGAAACAGCTTTCTCTATTAGAGAGACAAGCTTTTGAGCAGATTTGGGCTTGATTTCACTTCATTTGAACAGAAACACTATTTCAACATTTCTGGACTCAGAAAGCTGTAAACTGACAATCTTGATCATTGAAGTCCTAACATTAGTTTTTGTGTATATAACTTCTAACACATTAAAAACTGTCTTACAGCATTGCAGAAAACATTGTATTTCATATGGCATAAGCATCTATCAGTTTGGCAAGATTTGCACTGAATACTGAATGAAACAGCTTTCTCTATTAGAGAGACAAGCTTTTGAGCAGATTTGGGCTTGATTTCACTTCATTTGAACAGAAACACTATTTCAACATTACTGGACTCAGAAAGCTGTAAACTGACAATCTTGATCATTGAAGTCCTAACATTAGTTTTTGTGTATATAACTTCTAACACATTAAAAACTGTTTTACAGCATTGCAGAAAACATTGTACTTCATAAGGCATAAGCATGTTTCAGATTGGCAAGATTTGCACTGAATACTGAATGAAACAGCTTTCTCTAATAGAGAGAAAAGCTTTTGAGCAGATTTGGGCTTGATTTCACTTCATTTGAACAGAGGCACTATTTCAACATTACTGGACTCAGAAAGCTGTAAACTGACAATCTTGATCATTGAAGTCCTAACATAAGTTTTTGTGCATATAACTTCTAACACATTAAAAACTGTCTTACAGCATTGTAGAAAACATTGTATTTCATAAGGCACAAGCATCTTTCAGTTTGGCAAGATTTGCACTGAATATTGAATGAAACAGCTTTCTCTAATAGAGAGAAAAGCTTTTGAGCAGATTTGGGCTAGATTTCACTTCATTTGAACAGAGGCACTATTTCAACATTACTGGACTCAGAAAGCTGTAAACTGACAATCTTGATCATTGAAGTCCTAACATAAGTTTTTGTGCATATAACTTCTAACACATTAAAAACTGTCTTACAGCATTGCAGAAAACATTATATTTCATAAGGCATAAGCATCTTTCAGTTTGGCAAGATTTGCACTGAATACTGAATGAAACAGCTTTCTCTACTAGAGAGAAAAGCTTTTGAGCAGATTTGGGCTTGATTTCACTTCATTTGAACAGATGCACTATTTCAACATTACTGGACTCAGAAAGCTGTAAACTGACAATCTTGATAATTGAAGTCCTAACATAAGTTTTTGTGCATATAACTTCTAACACATTAAAAACTGTCTTACAGCATTGCAGAAAACATTGTTGTTCATAAGGCATAAGCATCTTTCAGTTTGGCAAGATTTGCACTGAATACTGAATGAAACAGCTTTCTCTAATAGAGAGAAAAGCTTTTGAGCAGATTTGGGCTTGATTTCACTTCATTTGAACAGAGGCACTATTTCAACATTACTGGACTCAGAAAGCTGTAAACTGACAATCTTGATCATTGAAGTCCTAACATAAGTTTTTGTGCATATAACTTCTAACACATTAAAAACTGTCTTTCAGCATTGTAGAAAACATTGTATTTCATAAGGCACAAGCATCTTTCAGTTTGGCAAGATTTGCACTGAATATTGAATGAAACAGCTTTCTCTATTAGAGAGACAAGCTTTTGAGCAGATTTGGGCTTAATTTCACTTCATTTGAACAGAGGCACTATGTCAACATTACTGGACTCAGAAAGCTGTAAACTGACAATCTTGATCATTGAAGTCCTAACATAAGTTTTTGTGCATATAACTTCTAACACATTAAAAACTGTCTTACAGCATTGTAGAAAACATTGTATTTCATAAGGCACAAGCATCTTTCAGTTTGGCAAGATTTGCACTGAATACTGAATGAAACAGCTTTCTCTACTAGAGAGTAAAACTTTTGAGCAGATTTGGGCTTGATTTCACTTCATTTGAACAGATGCACTATTTCAGCATTACTGGACTCAGAAAGCTGTAAACTGACAATCTTGATAATTGAAGTCCTAACATAAGTTTTTGTGCATATAACTTCTAACACATTAAAAACTGTCTTTACAGCATTGCAGAAAACATTGTTGTTCATAAGGCATAAGCATCTTTCAGTTTGGCAAGATTTGCACTGAATATTGAATGAAACAGCTTTCTCTAATAGAGAGAAAAGTTTTTGAGCAGATTTGGGCTTGATTTCACTTCATTTGAACAGATGCACTATTTCAACATTACTGGACTCAGAAAGCTGTAAACTGACAATCTTGATCATTGAAGTCCTAACATAAGTTTTTATGCATATAACTTCTAACACATTAAAAACTGTCTTACAGCATTGCAGAAAACATTGTTGGTCATAAGGCATAAGCATCTTTCAGTGTGGCAAGATTTGCACTGAATACTGAATGAAATAGCTTTCTCTACTAGAGAGAAAAGCTTTTGAGCAGATTTGGGCTTGATTTCACTTCATTTGAACAGAGGCACTATTTCAACATTACTGGACTCAGAAAGCTGTAAACTGACAATATTGATCATTGAAGTCCTAACATAAGTTTTTGTGCATATAACTTCTAACACATTAAAAACTGTTTTACAGCATTGCAGAAAACATTGTTGTTCATAAGGCATAAGCATCTTTCAGTTTGGCAAGATTTGCACTGAATACTGAATGAAACAGCTTTCTCTAATAGAGAGAAAAGCTTTTGAGCAGATTTGGGCTTGATTTCACTTCATTTGAACAGAGGCACTATTTCAACATTACTGGACTCAGAAAGCTGTAAACTGACAATCTTGATCATTGAAGTCCTAACATAAGTTTTTATGCATATAACTTCTAACACATTAAAAACAATCTTACAGCATTGCAGAAAACATTGTTGTTCATAAGGCATAAGCATCTTTCAGTTTGGCAAGATTTGCACTGAATATTGAATGAAACAGGTTTCTCTAATAGAGAGATAAGCTTTTGAGCAGATTTGGGCTTGATTTCACTTCATTTGAACAGAGGCACTATTTCAACATTACTGGACTCAGAAAGCTGTAAACTGACAATCTTGATCATTGAAGTCCTAACATTAGTTTTTGTGTATATAACTTCTAACACATTAAAAACTGTTTTACAGCATTGCAGAAAACATTGTACTTCATAAGGCATAAGCATCTATCAGTTTGGCAAGATTTGCACTAAATACTGAATGAAACAGCTTTCTCTAATAGAGAGACAAGCTTTTGAGCAGATTTGGGCTTGATTTCACTTCATTTGAACAGAAACACTATTTCAACATTTCTGGACTCAGAAAGCTGTAAACTGACAATCTTGATCATTGAAGTCCTAACATTAGTTTTTGTGTATATAACTTCTAACACATTAAAAACTGTTTTACAGCATTGCAGAAAACATTGTACTTCATAAGGCATAAGCATCTATCAGTTTGGCAAGATTTGCACTGAATACTGAATGAAACAGCTTCCTCTAATAGAGAGACAAGCTTTTGAGCAGATTTGGGCTAGATTTCACTTCATTTGAACAGAAGTACTGTTTCAGCATTACTGGACTCAGAAAGCTGTAAACTGACAATCTTGATCATTGAAGTCCTAACATTAGTTTTTGTGTATATAACTTCTAACACATTAAAAACTGTTTTACAGCATTGCAGAAAACATTGTACTTCATAAGGCATAAGCATCTATCAGTTTGGCAAGATTTGCACTGAATACTGAATGAAACAGCTTCCTCTAATAGAGAGACAAGCTTTTGAGCAGATTTGGGCTAGATTTCACTTCATTTGAACAGAGGCACTATTTCAACATTACTGGACTCAGAAAGCTGTAAACTGACAATCTTGATCATTGAAGTCCTAACATAAGTTTTTGTGCATATAACTTCTAACACATTAAAAACTGTCTTACAGCATTGCAGAAAACATTGTTGTTCATAAGGCATAAGCATCTTTCAGTTTGGCAAGATTTGCACTGAATATTGAATGAAACAGCTTTCTCTAATAGAGAGAAAAGCTTTTGAGCAGATTTGGGCTTGATTTCACTTCATTTGAACAGAGGCACTATTTCAACATTACTGGACTCAGAAAGCTGTAAACTGACAATCTTGATCATTGAAGTCCTAACATAAGTTTTTATGCATATAACTTCTAACACATTAAAAACTGTCTTACAGCATTGCAGAAAACATTGTTGTTCATAAGGCATAAGCATCTTTCAGTGTGGCAAGATTTGCACTGAATACTGAATGAAATAGCTTTCTCTACTAGAGAGAAAAGCTTTTGAGCAGATTTGGGCTTGATTTCACTTCATTTGAACAGAGGCACTATTTCAACATTACTGGACTCAGAAAGCTGTAAACTGACAATCTTGATCATTTAAGTCCTAACATAAGTTTTTGTGCATATAACTTCTAACACATTAAAAACTGTCTTTCAGCATTGTAGAAAACATTGTATTTCATAAGGCACAAGCATCTTTCAGTTTGGCAAGATTTGCACTGAATATTGAATGAAACAGCTTTCTCTATTAGAGAGACAAGCTTTTGAGCAGATTTGGGCTTGATTTCACTTCATTTGAACAGAGGCACTATGTCAACATTACTGGACTCAGAAAGCTGTAAACTGACAATCTTGATCATTGAAGTCCTAACATAAGTTTTTGTGCATATAACTTCTAACACATTAAAAACTGTCTTACAGCATTGTAGAAAACATTGTATTTCATAAGGCACAAGCATCTTTCAGTTTGGCAAGATTTGCACTGAATATTGAATGAAACAGCTTTCTCTATTAGAGAGACAAGCTTTTGAGCAGATTTGGGCTAGATTTCACTTCATTTGAACAGAGGCACTATTTCAACATTACTGGACTCAGAAAGCTGTAAACTGACAATCTTGATCATTGAAGTCCTAACATAAGTTTTTGTGCATATAACTTCTAACACATTAAAAACTGTCTTACAGCATTGCAGAAAACATTGTATTTCATAAGGCATAAGCATCTTTCAGTTTGGCAAGATTTGCACTGAATACTGAATGAAACAGCTTTCTCTACTAGAGAGTAAAACTTTTGAGCAGATTTGGGCTTGATTTCACTTCATTTGAACAGATGCACTATTTCAACATTACTGGACTCAGAAAGCTGTAAACTGACAATCTTGATAATTGAAGTCCTAACATAAGTTTTTGTGCATATAACTTCTAACACATTAAAAACTGTCTTTACAGCATTGCAGAAAACATTGTTGTTCATAAGGCATAAGCATCTTTCAGTTTGGCAAGATTTGCACTGAATATTGAATGAAACAGCTTTCTCTAATAGAGAGAAAAGTTTTTGAGCAGATTTGGGCTTGATTTCACTTCATTTGAACAGATGCACTATTTCAACATTACTGGACTCAGAAAGCTGTAAACTGACAATCTTGATAATTGAAGTCCTAACATAAGTTTTTATGCATATAACTTCTAACACATTAAAAACTGTCTTACAGCATTGCAGAAAACATTGTTGTTCATAAGGCATAAGCATCTTTCAGTGTGGCAAGATTTGCACTGAATACTGAATGAAATAGCTTTCTCTACTAGAGAGAAAAGCTTTTGAGCAGATTTGGGCTTGATTTCACTTCATTTGAACAGAGGCACTATTTCAACATTACTGGACTCAGAAAGCTGTAAACTGACAATCTTGATCATTGAAGTCCTAACATAAGTTTTTGTGCATATAACTTCTAACACATTAAAAACTGTCTTACAGCATTGCAGAAAACATTGTATTTCATAAGGCATAAGCATCTTTCAGTTTGGCAAGATTTGCACTGAATACTGAATGAAACAGCTTTCTCTATTAGAGAGAAAAGCTTTTGAGCAGATTTGGGCTTGATTTCACTTCATTTGAACAGAGGCACTATTTCAACATTACTGGACTCAGAAAGCTGTAAACTGACAATATTGATCATTGAAGTCCTAACATAAGTTTTTGTGCATATAACTTCTAACACATTAAAAACTGTCTTACAGCATTGCAGAAAACATTGTTGTTCATAAGGCATAAGCATCTTTCAGTTTGGCAAGATTTGCACTGAATACTGAATGAAACAGCTTTCTCTAATAGAGAGAAAAGCTTTTGAGCAGATTTGGGCTTGATTTCACTTCATTTGAACAGAGGCACTATTTCAACATTACTGGACTCAGAAAGCTGTAAACTGACAATCTTGATCATTGAAGTCCTAACATTAGTTTTTGTGTATATAACTTCTAACACATTAAAAACTGTTTTACAGCATTGCAGAAAACATTGTACTTCATAAGGCATAAGCATCTATCAGTTTGGCAAGATTTGCACTGAATACTGAATGAAACAGCTTCCTCTAATAGAGAGACAAGCTTTTGAGCAGATTTGGGCTAGATTTCACTTCATTTGAACAGAAGTACTGTTTCAGCATTACTGGACTCAGAAAGCTGTAAACTGACAATCTTGATCATTGAAGTCCTAACATTAGTTTTTGTGTATATAACTTCTAACACATTAAAAACTGTTTTACAGCATTGCAGAAAACATTGTACTTCATAAGGCATAAGCATCTATCAGTTTGGCAAGATTTGCACTGAATACTGAATGAAACAGCTTCCTCTAATAGAGAGACAAGCTTTTGAGCAGATTTGGGCTAGATTTCACTTCATTTGAACAAAAGTACTGTTTCAGCATTACTGGACTCAGAAAGCTGTAAACTGACAATCTTGATCATTGAAGTCCTAACATTAGTTTTTGTGTATATAACTTCTAACACATTAAAAACTGTTTTACAGCATTGCAGAAAACATTGTACTTCATAAGGCATAAGCATCTATCAGTTTGGCAAGATTTGCACTGAATACTGAATGAAACAGCTTCCTCTAATAGAGAGACAAGCTTTTGAGCAGATTTGGGCTAGATTTCACTTCATTTGAACAGAGGCACTATTTCAACATTACTGGACTCAGAAAGCTGTAAACTGACAATCTTGATCATTGAAGTCCTAACATAAGTTTTTGTGCATATAACTTCTAACACATTAAAAACTGTCTTACAGCATTGCAGAAAACATTGTATTTCATAAGTCATAAGCATCTTTCAGTTTGGCAAGATTTGCACTGAATACTGAATGAAACAGCTTTCTCTATTAGAGAGAAAAGCTTTTGAGCAGATTTGGGCTTGATTTCACTTCATTTGAACAGAGGCACTATTTCAACATTACTGGACTCAGAAAGCTGTAAACTGACAATATTGATCATTGAAGTCCTAACATAAGTTTTTGTGCATATAACTTCTAACACATTAAAAACTGTCTTACAGCATTGCAGAAAACATTGTTGTTCATAAGGCATAAGCATCTTTCAGTTTGGCAAGATTTGCACTGAATACTGAATGAAACAGCTTTCTCTAATAGAGAGAAAAGCTTTTGAGCAGATTTGGGCTTGATTTCACTTCATTTGAACAGAGGCACTATTTCAACATTACTGGACTCAGAAAGCTGTAAACTGACAATCTTGATCATTGAAGTCCTAACATAAGTTTTTATGCATATAACTTCTAACACATTAAAAACAATCTTACAGCATTGCAGAAAACATTGTTGTTCATAAGGCATAAGCATCTTTCAGTTTGGCAAGATTTGCACTGAATATTGAATGAAACAGGTTTCTCTAATAGAGAGAAAAGCTTTTGAGCAGATTTGGGCTTGATTTCACTTCATTTGAACAGAGGCACTATTTCAACATTACTGGACTCAGAAAGCTGTAAACTGACAATCTTGATCATTGAAGTCCTAACATAAGTTTTTGTGCATATAACTTCTAACACATTAAAAACTGTCTTACAGCATTGCAGAAAACATTGTATTTCATAAGGCATAAGCATGTTTCAGATTGGCAAGATTTGCACTGAATACTGAATGAAACAGCTTTCTCTAATAGAGAGAAAAGCTTTTGAGCAGATTTGGGCTTGATTTCACTTCATTTGAACAGAAGCACTATTTCAACATTACTGGACTCAGAAAGCTGTAAACTGACAATCTTGATCATTGAAGTCCTAACATTAGTTTTTGTGTATATAACTTCTAACACATTAAAAACTGTTTTACAGCATTGCAGAAAACATTGTACTTCATAAGGCATAAGCATCTATCAGTTTGGCAAGATTTGCACTGAATACTGAATGAAACAGCTTCCTCTAATAGAGAGACAAGCTTTTGAGCAGATTTGGGCTAGATTTCACTTCATTTGAACAAAAGTACTGTTTCAGCATTACTGGACTCAGAAAGCTGTAAACTGACAATCTTGATCATTGAAGTCCTAACATTAGTTTTTGTGTATATAACTTCTAACACATTAAAAACTGTTTTACAGCATTGCAGAAAACATTGTACTTCATAAGGCATAAGCATCTATCAGTTTGGCAAGATTTGCACTGAATACTGAATGAAACAGCTTCCTCTAATAGAGAGACAAGCTTTTGAGCAGATTTGGGCTAGATTTCACTTCATTTGAACAGAAGTACTGTTTCAGCATTACTGGACTCAGAAAGCTGTAAACTGACAATCTTGATCATTGAAGTCCTAACATTAGTTTTTGTGTATATAACTTCTAACACATTAAAAACTGTTTTACAGCATTGCAGAAAACATTGTACTTCATAAGGCATAAGCATCTATCAGTTTGGCAAGATTTGCACTGAATACTGAATGAAACAGCTTCCTCTAATAGAGAGACAAGCTTTTGAGCAGATTTGGGCTAGATTTCACTTCATTTGAACAGAGGCACTATTTCAACATTACTGGACTCAGAAAGCTGTAAACTGACAATCTTGATCATTGAAGTCCTAACATAAGTTTTTGTGCATATAACTTCTAACACATTAAAAACTGTCTTACAGCATTGCAGAAAACATTGTTGTTCATAAGGCATAAGCATCTTTCAGTTTGGCAAGATTTGCACTGAATACTGAATGAAATAGCTTTCTCTACTAGAGAGAAAAGCTTTTGAGCAGATTTGGGCTTGATTTCACTTCATTTGAACAGAGGCACTATTTCAACATTACTGGACTCAGAAAGCTGTAAACTGACAATCTTGATCATTTAAGTCCTAACATAAGTTTTTGTGCATATAACTTCTAACACATTAAAAACTGTCTTTCAGCATTGTAGAAAACATTGTATTTCATAAGGCACAAGCATCTTTCAGTTTGGCAAGATTTGCACTGAATATTGAATGAAACAGCTTTCTCTATTAGAGAGACAAGCTTTTGAGCAGATTTGGGCTTGATTTCACTTCATTTGAACAGAGGCACTATGTCAACATTACTGGACTCAGAAAGCTGTAAACTGACAATCTTGATCATTGAAGTCCTAACATAAGTTTTTGTGCATATAACTTCTAACACATTAAAAACTGTCTTTCAGCATTGTAGAAAACATTGTATTTCATAAGGCACAAGCATCTTTCAGTTTGGCAAGATTTGCACTGAATATTGAATGAAACAGCTTTCTCTATTAGAGAGACAAGCTTTTGAGCAGATTTGGGCTAGATTTCACTTCATTTGAACAGAGGCACTATTTCAACATTACTGGACTCAGAAAGCTGTAAACTGACAATCTTGATCATTGAAGTCCTAACATAAGTTTTTGTGCATATAACTTCTAACACATTAAAAACTGTCTTACAGCATTGCAGAAAACATTGTATTTCATAAGGCATAAGCATCTTTCAGTTTGGCAAGATTTGCACTGAATACTGAATGAAACAGCTTTCTCTACTAGAGAGTAAAACTTTTGAGCAGATTTGGGCTTGATTTCACTTCATTTGAACAGATGCACTATTTCAACATTACTGGACTCAGAAAGCTGTAAACTGACAATCTTGATAATTGAAGTCCTAACATAAGTTTTTGTGCATATAACTTCTAACACATTAAAAACTGTCTTTACAGCATTGCAGAAAACATTGTTGTTCATAAGGCATAAGCATCTTTCAGTTTGGCAAGATTTGCACTGAATATTGAATGAAACAGCTTTCTCTAATAGAGAGAAAAGTTTTTGAGCAGATTTGGGCTTGATTTCACTTCATTTGAACAGATGCACTATTTCAACATTACTGGACTCAGAAAGCTGTAAACTGACAATCTTGATAATTGAAGTCCTAACATAAGTTTTTATGCATATAACTTCTAACACATTAAAAACTGTCTTACAGCATTGCAGAAAACATTGTTGTTCATAAGGCATAAGCATCTTTCAGTGTGGCAAGATTTGCACTGAATACTGAATGAAATAGCTTTCTCTACTAGAGAGAAAAGCTTTTGAGCAGATTTGGGCTTGATTTCACTTCATTTGAACAGAGGCACTATTTCAACATTACTGGACTCAGAAAGCTGTAAACTGACAATCTTGATCATTGAAGTCCTAACATAAGTTTTTGTGCATATAACTTCTAACACATTAAAAACTGTCTTACAGCATTGCAGAAAACATTGTATTTCATAAGGCATAAGCATCTTTCAGTTTGGCAAGATTTGCACTGAATACTGAATGAAACAGCTTTCTCTATTAGAGAGAAAAGCTTTTGAGCAGATTTGGGCTTGATTTCACTTCATTTGAACAGAGGCACTATTTCAACATTACTGGACTCAGAAAGCTGTAAACTGACAATATTGATCATTGAAGTCCTAACATAAGTTTTTGTGCATATAACTTCTAACACATTAAAAACTGTCTTACAGCATTGCAGAAAACATTGTTGTTCATAAGGCATAAGCATCTTTCAGTTTGGCAAGATTTGCACTGAATACTGAATGAAACAGCTTTCTCTAATAGAGAGAAAAGCTTTTGAGCAGATTTGGGCTTGATTTCACTTCATTTGAACAGAAACACTATTTCAACATTACTGGACTCAGAAAGCTGTAAACTGACAATCTTGATCATTGAAGTCCTAACATAAGTTTTTATGCATATAACTTCTAACACATTAAAAACAATCTTACAGCATTGCAGAAAACATTGTTGTTCATAAGGCATAAGCATCTTTCAGTTTGGCAAGATTTGCACTGAATATTGAATGAAACAGGTTTCTCTAATAGAGAGAAAAGCTTTTGAGCAGATTTGGGCTTGATTTAACTTCATTTGAACAGAGGCACTATTTCAACATTACTGGACTCAGAAAGCTGTAAACTGACAATCTTGATCATTGAAGTCCTAACATAAGTTTTTGTGCATATAACTTCTAACACATTAAAAACTGTCTTACAGCATTGCAGAAAACATTGTATTTCATAAGGCATAAGCATGTTTCAGATTGGCAAGATTTGCACTGAATACTGAATGAAACAGCTTTCTCTAATAGAGAGAAAAGCTTTTGAGCAGATTTGGGCTTGATTTCACTTCATTTGAACAGAAGCACTATTTCAACATTACTGGACTCAGAAAGCTGTAAACTGACAATCTTGATCATTGAAGTCCTAACATTAGTTTTTGTGTATATAACTTCTAACACATTAAAAACTGTTTTACAGCATTGCAGAAAACATTGTACTTCATAAGGCATAAGCATCTATCAGTTTGGCAAGATTTGCACTGAATACTGAATGAAACAGCTTCCTCTAATAGAGAGACAAGCTTTTGAGCAGATTTGGGCTAGATTTCACTTCATTTGAACAAAAGTACTGTTTCAGCATTACTGGACTCAGAAAGCTGTAAACTGACAATCTTGATCATTGAAGTCCTAACATTAGTTTTTGTGTATATAACTTCTAACACATTAAAAACTGTTTTACAGCATTGCAGAAAACATTGTACTTCATAAGGCATAAGCATGTATCAGTTTGGCAAGATTTGCACTGAATACTGAATGAAACAGCTTTCTCTAATAGAGAGACAAGCTTTTGAGCAGATTTGGGCTAGATTTCACTTCATTTGAACAGAAGTACTATTTCAGCATTACTGGACTCAGAAAGCTGTAAACTGACAATCTTGATCATTGAAGTCCTAACATAAGTTTTTGTGCATATAACTTCTAACACATTAAAAACTGTCTTACAGCATTGCAGAAAACATTGTATTTCATATGGCATAAGCATCTATCAGTTTGGCAAGTTTTGCACTGAATACTGAATGAAACAGCTTTCTCTATTAGAGAGACAAGCTTTTGAGCAGATTTGGGCTAGATTTCACTTCATTTGAACAGAAGTACTGTTTCAGCATTACTGGACTCAGAAAGCTGTAAACTGACAATCTTGATCATTGAAGTCCTAACATTAGTTTTTGTGTATATAACTTCTAACACATTAAAAACTGTTTTACAGCATTGCAGAAAACATTGTACTTCATAAGGCATAAGCATCTATCAGTTTGGCAAGATTTGCACTGAATACTGAATGAAACAGCTTTCTCTAATAGAGAGACAAGCTTTTGAGCAGATTTGGGCTAGATTTCACTTCATTTGAACAGAAGTACTATTTCAGCATTACTGGACTCAGAAAGCTGTAAACTGACAATCTTGATCATTGAAGTCCTAACATTAGTTTTTGTGTATATAACTTCTAACACATTAAAAACTGTCTTACAGCATTGCAGAAAACATTGTACTTCATATGGCATAAGCATCTATCAGTTTGGCAAGATTTGCACTGAATACTGAATGAAACAGCTTTCTCTAATAGATAGACAAGCTTTTGAGCAGATTTGGGCTAGATTTCACTTCATTTGAACAGAAGTACTATTTCAGCATTACTGGACTCAGAAAGCTGTAAACTGACAATCTTGATCATTGAAGTCCTAACATAAGTTTTTGTGCATATAACTTCTAACACATTAAAAACTGTCTTACAGCATTGCAGAAAACATTGTATTTCATATGGCATAAGCATCTTTCAGTTTGGCAAGATTTGCACTGAATACTGAATGAAACAGCTTTCTCTATTAGAGAGACAAGCTTTTGAGCAGATTTGGGCTAGATTTCACTTCATTTGAACAGAAGTACTATTTCAGCATTACTGGACTCAGAAAGCTGTAAACTGACAATCTTGATCATTGAAGTCCTAACATAAGTTTTTGTGCATATAACTTCTAACACATTAAAAACTGTCTTACAGCATTGCAGAAAACATTGTATTTCATATGGCATAAGCATCTATCAGTTTGGCAAGATTTGCACTGAATACTGAATGAAACAGCTTTCTCTATTAGAGAGACAAGCTTTTGAGCAGATTTGGGCTTGATTTCACTTCATTTGAACAGAAACACTATTTCAACATTTCTGGACTCAGAAAGCTGTAAACTGACAATCTTGATCATTGAAGTCCTAACATTAGTTTTTGTGCATATAACTTCTAACACATTAAAAACTGTCTTTACAGCATTGCAGAAAACATCGTTGTTCATAAGGCATAAGCATCTTTCAGTGTGGCAAGATTTGCACTGAATACTGAATGAAATAGCTTTCTCTACTAGAGAGAAAAGCTTTTGAGCAGATTTGGGCTTGATTTCACTTCATTTGAACAGAGGCACTATTTCAACATTACTGGACTCAGAAAACTGTAAACTGACAATCTTGATAATTTAAGTCCTAACATAAGTTTTTGTGCATATAACTTCTAACACATTAAAAACTGTCTTTCAGCATTGTAGAAAACATTGTATTTCATAAGGCACAAGCATCTTTCAGTTTGGCAAGATTTGCACTGAATATTGAATGAAACAGCTTTCTCTATTAGAGAGACAAGCTTTTGAGCAGATTTGGGCTTGATTTCACTTCATTTGAACAGAGGCACTATGTCAACATTACTGGACTCAGAAAGCTGTAAACTGACAATCTTGATCATTGAAGTCCTAACATAAGTTTTGGTGCATATAACTTCTAACACATTAAAAACTGTCTTACAGCATTGCAGAAAACATTGTATTTCATAAGGCATAAGCATCTTTCAGTTTGGCAAGATTTGCACTGAATACTGAATGAAACAGCTTTCTCTATTAGAGAGAAAAGCTTTTGAGCAGATTTGGGCTTGATTTCACTTCATTTGAACAGAGGCACTATTTCAACATTACTGGACTCAGAAAGCTGTAAACTGACAATATTGATCATTGAAGTCCTAACATAAGTTTTTGTGCATATAACTTCTAACACATTAAAAACTGTCTTACAGCATTGCAGAAAACATTGTTGTTCATAAGGCATAAGCATCTTTCAGTTTGGCAAGATTTGCACTGAATATTGAATGAAACAGGTTTCTCTAATAGAGAGAAAAGCTTTTGAGCAGATTTGGGCTTGATTTCACTTCATTTGAACAGAGGCACTATTTCAACATTACTGGACTCAGAAAGCTGTAAACTGACAATCTTGATCATTGAAGTCCTAACATAAGTTTTTGTGCATATAACTTCTAACACATTAAAAACTGTCTTACAGCATTGCAGAAAACATTGTATTTCATAAGGCAGAAGCATGTTTCAGATTGGCAAGATTTGCACTGAATACTGAATGAAACAGCTTTCTCTAATAGAGAGAAAAGCTTTTGAGCAGATTTGGGCTTGATTTCACTTCATTTGAACAGAGGCACTATTTCAACATTACTGGACTCAGAAAGCTGTAAACTGACAATCTTGATCATTGAAGTCCTAACATAAGTTTTTGTGCATATAACTTCTAACACATTAAAAACTGTCTTACAGCATTGCAGAAAACATTGTATTTCATAAGGCATAAGCATGTTTCAGATTGGCAAGATTTGCACTGAATACTGAATGAAACAGCTTTCTCTAATAGAGAGAAAAGCTTTTGAGCAGATTTGGGCTTGATTTCACTTCATTTGAACAGAGGCACTATTTCAACATTACTGGACTCAGAAAGCTGTAAACTGACAATCTTGATCATTGAAGTCCTAACATAAGTTTTTGTGCATATAACTTCTAACACATTAAAAACTGTCTTACAGCATTGTAGAAAACATTGTATTTCATAAGGCACAAGCATCTTTCAGTTTGGCAAGATTTGCACTGAATATTGAATGAAACAGCTTTCTCTATTAGAGAGACAAGCTTTTGAGCAGATTTGGGCTAGATTTCACTTCATTTGAACAGAGGCACTATTTCAACATTACTGGACTCAGAAAGCTGTAAACTGACAATCTTGATCATTGAAGTCCTAACATAAGTTTTTGTGCATATAACTTCTAACACATTAAAAACTGTCTTACAGCATTGCAGAAAACATTGTATTTCATAAGGCATAAGCATCTTTCAGTTTGGCAAGATTTGCACTGAATACTGAATGAAACAGCTTTCTCTACTAGAGAGAAAAGCTTTTGAGCAGATTTGGGCTTGATTTCACTTCATTTGAACAGATGCACTATTTCAACATTACTGGACTCAGAAAGCTGTAAACTGACAATCTTGATCATTGAAGTCCTAACATAAGTTTTTATGCATATAACTTCTAACACATTAAAAACAATCTTACAGCATTGCAGAAAACATTGTTGTTCATAAGGCATAAGCATCTTTCAGTTTGGCAAGATTTGCACTGAATATTGAATGAAACAGGTTTCTCTAATAGAGAGAAAAGCTTTTGAGCAGATTTGGGCTTGATTTCACTTCATTTGAACAGAGGCACTATTTCAACATTACTGGACTCAGAAAGCTGTAAACTGACAATCTTGAACATTGAAGTCCTAACATAAGTTTTTGTGCATATAACTTCTAACACATTAAAAACTGTCTTACAGCATTGCAGAAAACATTGTATTTCATAAGGCATAAGCATGTTTCAGATTGGCAAGATTTGCACTGAATACTGAATGAAACAGCTTTCTCTAATAGAGAGAAAAGCTTTTGAGCAGATTTGGGCTTGATTTCACTTCATTTGAACAGAGGCACTATTTCAACATTACTGGACTCAGAAAGCTGTAAACTGACAATCTTGATCATTGAAGTCCTAACATAAGTTTTTGTGCATATAACTTCTAACACATTAAAAACTGTCTTACAGCATTGTAGAAAACATTGTATTTCATAAGGCATAAGCATCTTTCAGTTTGGCAAGATTTGCACTGAATATTGAATGAAACAGCTTTCTCTATTAGAGAGACAAGCTTTTGAGCAGATTTGGGCTAGATTTCACTTCATTTGAACAGAGGCACTATTTCAACATTACTGGACTCAGAAAGCTGTAAACTGACAATCTTGATCATTGAAGTCCTAACATAAGTTTTTGTGCATATAACTTCTAACACATTAAAAACTGTCTTACAGCATTGCAGAAAACATTGTATTTCATAAGGCATAAGCATCTTTCAGTTTGGCAAGATTTGCACTGAATACTGAATGAAACAGCTTTCTCTACTAGAGAGAAAAGCTTTTGAGCAGATTTGGGCTTGATTTCACTTCATTTGAACAGATGCACTATTTCAACATTACTGGACTCAGAAAGCTGTAAACTGACAATCTTGATAATTGAAGTCCTAACATAAGTTTTTGTGCATATAACTTCTAACACATTAAAAACTGTCTTACAGCATTGCAGAAAACATTGTTGTTCATAAGGCATAAGCATCTTTCAGTTTGGCAAGATTTGCACTGAATACTGAATGAAACAGCTTTCTCTAATAGAGAGAAAAGCTTTTGAGCAGATTTGGGCTTGATTTCACTTCATTTGAACAGAGGCACTATTTCAACATTACTGGACTCAGAAAGCTGTAAACTGACAATCTTGATCATTGAAGTCCTAACATAAGTTTTTATGCATATAACTTCTAACACATTAAAAACAATCTTACAGCATTGCAGAAAACATTGTTGTTCATAAGGCATAAGCATCTTTCAGTTTGGCAAGATTTGCACTGAATATTGAATGAAACAGGTTTCTCTAATAGAGAGAAAAGCTTTTGAGCAGATTTGGGCTTGATTTCACTTCATTTGAACAGAGGCACTATTTCAACATTACTGGACTCAGAAAGCTGTAAACTGACAATCTTGATCATTGAAGTCCTAACATAAGTTTTTGTGCATATAACTTCTAACACATTAAAAACTGTCTTACAGCATTGCAGAAAACATTGTATTTCATAAGGCATAAGCATGTTTCAGATTGGCAAGATTTGCACTGAATACTGAATGAAACAGCTTTCTCTAATAGAGAGAAAAGCTTTTGAGCAGATTTGGGCTTGATTTCACTTCATTTGAACAGAGGCACTATTTCAACATTACTGGACTCAGAAAGCTGTAAACTGACAATCTTGATCATTGAAGTCCTAACATAAGTTTTTGTGCATATAACTTCTAACACATTAAAAACTGTCTTACAGCATTGCAGAAAACATTGTATTTCATAAGGCATAAGCATCTTTCAGTTTGGCAAGATTTGCACTGAATACTGAATGAAACAGCTTTCTCTACTAGAGAGAAAAGCTTTTGAGCAGATTTGGGCTTGATTTCACTTCATTTGAACAGATGCACTATTTCAACATTTACTGGACTCAGAAAGCTGTAAACTGACAATCTTGATAATTGAAGTCCTAACATAAGTTTTTGTGCATATAACTTCTAACACATTAAAAACTGTCTTACAGCATTGCAGAAAACATTGTATTTCATAAGGCATAAGCATCTTTCAGTTTGGCAAGATTGGTACTGAATACTGAATGAAATAGCTTTCTCTACTAGAGAGAAAAGCTTTTGAGCTGATTTGGGCTTGATTTCACTTCATTTGAACAGAGGCACTATTTCAACATTACTGGACTCAGAAAGCTGTAAACTGACAATCTTGATCATTGAAGTCCTAACATAAGTTTTTGTGCATATAACTTCTAACACATTAAAAACTGTCTTACAGCATTGCAGAAAACATTGTATTTCATAAGGCATAAGCATCTTTCAGTTTGGCAAGATTTGCACTGAATACTGAATGAAATAGCTTTCTCTACTAGAGAGAAAAGCTTTTGAGCAGATTTGGGCTTGATTTCACTTCATTTGAACAGAGGCACTATTTCAACATTACTGGACTCAGAAAGCTGTAAACTGACAATCTTGATCATTGAAGTCCTAACATTAGTTTTTGTGTATATAACTTCTAACACATTAAAAACTGTTTTACAGCATTGCAGAAAACATTGTACTTCATAAGGCATAAGCATCTATCAGTTTGGCAAGATTTGCACTGAATACTGAATGAAACAGCTTTCTCTATTAGAGAGACAAGCTTTTGAGCAGATTTGGGCTTGATTTCACTTCATTTGAACAGAAACACTATTTCAACATTTCTGGACTCAGAAAGCTGTAAACTGACAATCTTGATCATTGAAGTCCTAACATAAGTTTTTGTGCATATAACTTCTAACACATTAAAAACTGTCTTACAGCATTGCAGAAAACATTGTATTTCATATGGCATAAGCATCTATCAGTTTGGCAAGATTTGCACTGAATACTGAATGAAACAGCTTTCTCTATTAGAGAGACAAGCTTTTGAGCAGATTTGGGCTTGATTTCACTTCATTTGAACAGAAACACTATTTCAACATTTCTGGACTCAGAAAGCTGTAAACTGACAATCTTGATCATTGAAGTCCTAACATTAGTTTTTGTGTATATAACTTCTAACACATTAAAAACTGTTTTACAGCATTGCAGAAAACATTGTACTTCATAAGGCATAAGCATCTATCAGTTTGGCAAGATTTGCACTGAATACTGAATGAAACAGCTTTCTCTAATAGAGAGACAAGCTTTTGAGCAGATTTGGGCTTGATTTCACTTCATTTGAACAGAAACACTATTTCAACATTTCTGGACTCAGAAAGCTGTAAACTGACAATCTTGATCATAGAAGTCCTAACATTAGTTTTTGTGTATATAACTTCTAACACATTAAAAACTGTCTTACAGCATTGCAGAAAACATTGTACTTCATAAGGCATAAGCATCTATCAGTTTGGCAAGATTTGCACTGAATACTGAATGAAACAGCTTCCTCTAATAGAGAGACAAGCTTTTGAGCAGATTTGGGCTAGATTTCACTTCATTTGAACAGAAGTACTGTTTCAGCATTACTGGACTCAGAAAGCTGTAAACTGACAATCTTGATCATTGAAGTCCTAACATTAGTTTTTGTGTATATAACTTCTAACACATTAAAAACTGTCTTACAGCATTGCAGAAAACATTGTACTTCATAAGGCATAAGCATCTATCAGTTTGGCAAGATTTGCACTGAATACTGAATGAAACAGCTTTCTCTAATAGAGAGACAAGCTTTTGAGCAGATTTGGGCTAGATTTCACTTCATTTGAACAGAAGTACTGTTTCAGCATTACTGGACTCAGAAAGCTGTAAACTGACAATCTTGATCATTGAAGTCCTAACATAAGTTTTTGTGCATATAACTTCTAACACATTAAAAACTGTCTTACAGCATTGCAGAAAACATTGTATTTCATATGGCATAAGCATCTATCAGTTTGGCAAGATTTGCACTGAATACTGAATGAAACAGCTTTCTCTATTAGAGAGACAAGCTTTTGAGCAGATTTGGGCTTGATTTCACTTCATTTGAACAGAAACACTATTTCAACATTTCTGGACTCAGAAAGCTGTAAACTGACAATCTTGATCATTGAAGTCCTAACATTAGTTTTTGTGTATATAACTTCTAACACATTAAAAACTGTTTTACAGCATTGCAGAAAACATTGTACTTCATAAGGCATAAGCATCTATCAGTTTGGCAAGATTTGCACTGAATACTGAATGAAACAGCTTTCTCTAATAGAGAGACAAGCTTTTGAGCAGATTTGGGCTTGATTTCACTTCATTTGAACAGAAACACTATTTCAACATTTCTGGACTCAGAAAGCTGTAAACTGACAATCTTGATCATAGAAGTCCTAACATTAGTTTTTGTGTATATAACTTCTAACACATTAAAAACTGTCTTACAGCATTGCAGAAAACATTGTACTTCATAAGGCATAAGCATCTATCAGTTTGGCAAGATTTGCACTGAATACTGAATGAAACAGCTTTCTCTAATAGATAGACAAGCTTTTGAGCAGATTTGGGCTAGATTTCACTTCATTTGAACAGAAGTACTATTTCAGCATTACTGGACTCAGAAAGCTGTAAACTGACAATCTTGATCATTGAAGTCCTAACATAAGTTTTTGTGCATATAACTTCTAACACATTAAAAACTGTCTTACAGCATTGCAGAAAACATTGTATTTCATATGGCATAAGCATCTATCAGTTTGGCAAGATTTGCACTGAATACTGAATGAAACAGCTTTCTCTATTAGAGAGACAAGCTTTTGAGCAGATTTGGGCTTGATTTCACTTCATTTGAACAGAAACACTATTTCAACATTTCTGGACTCAGAAAGCTGTAAACTGACAATCTTGATCATTGAAGTCCTAACATAAGTTTTTGTGCATATAACTTCTAACACATTAAAAACTGTCTTACAGCATTGCAGAAAACATTGTATTTCATATGGCATAAGCATCTATCAGTTTGGCAAGATTTGCACTGAATACTGAATGAAACAGCTTTCTCTAATAGAGAGACAAGCTTTTGAGCAGATTTGGGCTTGATTTCACTTCATTTGAACAGAAACACTATTTCAACATTTCTGGACTCAGAAAGCTGTAAACTGACAATCTTGATCATAGAAGTCCTAACATTAGTTTTTGTGTATATAACTTCTAACACATTAAAAACTGTCTTACAGCATTGCAGAAAACATTGTACTTCATAAGGCATAAGCATCTATCAGTTTGGCAAGATTTGCACTGAATACTGAATGAAACAGCTTTCTCTAATAGATAGACAAGCTTTTGAGCAGATTTGGGCTAGATTTCACTTCATTTGAACAGTAGCACTATTTCAACATTACTGGACTCAGAAAGCTGTAAACTGACAATCTTGATCATTGAAGTCCTAACATAAGTTTTTGTGCATATAACTTCTAACACATTAAAAACTGTCTTACAGCATTGCAGAAAACATTGTATTTCATATGGCATAAGCATCTATCAGTTTGGCAAGATTTGCACTGAATACTGAATGAAACAGCTTTCTCTATTAGAGAGACAAGCTTTTGAGCAGATTTGGGCTAGATTTCACTTCATTTGAACAGAAGTACTATTTCAGCATTACTGGACTCAGAAAGCTGTAAACTGACAATCTTGATCATTGAAGTCCTAACATAAGTTTTTGTGCATATAACTTCTAACACATTAAAAACTGTCTTACAGCATTGCAGAAAACATTGTATTTCATATGGCATAAGCATCTATCAGTTTGGCAAGATTTGCACTGAATACTGAATGAAACAGCTTTCTCTATTAGAGAGACAAGCTTTTGAGCAGATTTGGGCTTGATTTCACTTCATTTGAACAGAAACACTATTTCAACATTTCTGGACTCAGAAAGCTGTAAACTGACAATCTTGATCATTGAAGTCCTAACATTAGTTTTTGTGTATATAACTTCTAACACATTAAAAACTGTTTTACAGCATTGCAGAAAACATTGTACTTCATAAGGCATAAGCATCTATCAGTTTGGCAAGATTTGCACTGAATACTGAATGAAACAGCTTTCTCTATTAGAGAGACAAGCTTTTGAGCAGATTTGGGCTTGATTTCACTTCATTTGAACAGAAACACTATTTCAACATTTCTGGACTCAGAAAGCTGTAAACTGACAATCTTGATCATTGAAGTCCTAACATTAGTTTTTGTGTATATAACTTCTAACACATTAAAAACTGTTTTACAGCATTGCAGAAAACATTGTACTTCATAAGGCATAAGCATCTATCAGTTTGGCAAGATTTGCACTGAATACTGAATGAAACAGCTTTCTCTATTAGAGAGACAAGCTTTTGAGCAGATTTGGGCTTGATTTCACTTCATTTGAACAGAAACACTATTTCAACATTTCTGGACTCAGAAAGCTGTAAACTGACAATCTTGATCATTGAAGTCCTAACATAAGTTTTTGTGCATATAACTTCTAACACATTAAAAACTGTCTTACAGCATTGCAGAAAACATTGTATTTCATATGGCATAAGCATCTATCAGTTTGGCAAGATTTGCACTGAATACTGAATGAAACAGCTTTCTCTATTAGAGAGACAAGCTTTTGAGCAGATTTGGGCTAGATTTCACTTCATTTGAACAGAAACACTATTTCAACATTACTGGACTCAGAAAGCTGCAAACTGACAATCTTGATCATTGAAGTCCTAACATTAGTTTTTGTGTATATAACTTCTAACACATTAAAAACTGTCTTACAGCATTGCAGAAACCATTGTACTTCATAAGGCATAAGCATCTATCAGTTTGGCAAGATTTGCACTGAATACTGAATGAAACAGCTTTCTCTATTAGAGAGACAAGCTTTTGAGCAGATTTGGGCTTGATTTCACTTCATTTGAACAGAAACACTATTTCAACATTTCTGGACTCAGAAAGCTGTAAACTGACAATCTTGATCATAGAAGTCCTAACATTAGTTTTTGTGTATATAACTTCTAACACATTAAAAACTGTCTTACAGCATTGCAGAAAACATTGTACTTCATAAGGCATAAGCATCTATCAGTTTGGCAAGATTTGCACTGAATACTGAATGAAACAGCTTCCTCTAATAGAGAGACAAGCTTTTGAGCAGATTTGGGCTAGATTTCACTTCATTTGAACAGAAGTACTGTTTCAGCATTACTGGACTCAGAAAGCTGTAAACTGACAATCTTGATCATTGAAGTCCTAACATTAGTTTTTGTGTATATAACTTCTAACACATTAAAAACTGTTTTACAGCATTGCAGAAAACATTGTACTTCATAAGGCATAAGCATCTATCAGTTTGGCAAGATTTGCACTGAATACTGAATGAAACAGCTTTCTCTATTAGAGAGACAAGCTTTTGAGCAGATTTGGGCTTGATTTCACTTCATTTGAACAGAAACACTATTTCAACATTTCTGGACTCAGAAAGCTGTAAACTGACAATCTTGATCATTGAAGTCCTAACATAAGTTTTTGTGCATATAACTTCTAACACATTAAAAACTGTCTTACAGCATTGCAGAAAACATTGTATTTCATATGGCATAAGCATCTATCAGTTTGGCAAGATTTGCACTGAATACTGAATGAAACAGCTTTCTCTATTAGAGAGACAAGCTTTTGAGCAGATTTGGGCTTGATTTCACTTCATTTGAACAGAAACACTATTTCAACATTTCTGGACTCAGAAAGCTGTAAACTGACAATCTTGATCATTGAAGTCCTAACATTAGTTTTTGTGTATATAACTTCTAACACATTAAAAACTGTTTTACAGCATTGCAGAAAACATTGTACTTCATAAGGCATAAGCATCTATCAGTTTGGCAAGATTTGCACTGAATACTGAATGAAACAGCTTTCTCTAATAGAGAGACAAGCTTTTGAGCAGATTTGGGCTTGATTTCACTTCATTTGAACAGAAACACTATTTCAACATTTCTGGACTCAGAAAGCTGTAAACTGACAATCTTGATCATAGAAGTCCTAACATTAGTTTTTGTGTATATAACTTCTAACACATTAAAAACTGTCTTACAGCATTGCAGAAAACATTGTACTTCATAAGGCATAAGCATCTATCAGTTTGGCAAGATTTGCACTGAATACTGAATGAAACAGCTTCCTCTAATAGAGAGACAAGCTTTTGAGCAGATTTGGGCTAGATTTCACTTCATTTGAACAGAAGTACTGTTTCAGCATTACTGGACTCAGAAAGCTGTAAACTGACAATCTTGATCATTGAAGTCCTAACATTAGTTTTTGTGTATATAACTTCTAACACATTAAAAACTGTCTTACAGCATTGCAGAAAACATTGTACTTCATAAGGCATAAGCATCTATCAGTTTGGCAAGATTTGCACTGAATACTGAATGAAACAGCTTTCTCTAATAGAGAGACAAGCTTTTGAGCAGATTTGGGCTAGATTTCACTTCATTTGAACAGAAGTACTGTTTCAGCATTACTGGACTCAGAAAGCTGTAAACTGACAATCTTGATCATTGAAGTCCTAACATAAGTTTTTGTGCATATAACTTCTAACACATTAAAAACTGTCTTACAGCATTGCAGAAAACATTGTATTTCATATGGCATAAGCATCTATCAGTTTGGCAAGATTTGCACTGAATACTGAATGAAACAGCTTTCTCTATTAGAGAGACAAGCTTTTGAGCAGATTTGGGCTTGATTTCACTTCATTTGAACAGAAACACTATTTCAACATTTCTGGACTCAGAAAGCTGTAAACTGACAATCTTGATCATTGAAGTCCTAACATTAGTTTTTGTGTATATAACTTCTAACACATTAAAAACTGTTTTACAGCATTGCAGAAAACATTGTACTTCATAAGGCATAAGCATCTATCAGTTTGGCAAGATTTGCACTGAATACTGAATGAAACAGCTTTCTCTAATAGAGAGACAAGCTTTTGAGCAGATTTGGGCTTGATTTCACTTCATTTGAACAGAAACACTATTTCAACATTTCTGGACTCAGAAAGCTGTAAACTGACAATCTTGATCATAGAAGTCCTAACATTAGTTTTTGTGTATATAACTTCTAACACATTAAAAACTGTCTTACAGCATTGCAGAAAACATTGTACTTCATAAGGCATAAGCATCTATCAGTTTGGCAAGATTTGCACTGAATACTGAATGAAACAGCTTTCTCTAATAGATAGACAAGGTTTTGAGCAGATTTGGGCTAGATTTCACTTCATTTGAACAGAAGTACTATTTCAGCATTACTGGACTCAGAAAGCTGTAAACTGACAATCTTGATCATTGAAGTCCTAACATAAGTTTTTGTGCATATAACTTCTAACACATTAAAAACTGTCTTACAGCATTGCAGAAAACATTGTATTTCATATGGCATAAGCATCTATCAGTTTGGCAAGATTTGCACTGAATACTGAATGAAACAGCTTTCTCTATTAGAGAGACAAGCTTTTGAGCAGATTTGGGCTTGATTTCACTTCATTTGAACAGAAACACTATTTCAACATTTCTGGACTCAGAAAGCTGTAAACTGACAATCTTGATCATTGAAGTCCTAACATAAGTTTTTGTGCATATAACTTCTAACACATTAAAAACTGTCTTACAGCATTGCAGAAAACATTGTATTTCATATGGCATAAGCATCTATCAGTTTGGCAAGATTTGCACTGAATACTGAATGAAACAGCTTTCTCTATTAGAGAGACAAGCTTTTGAGCAGATTTGGGCTTGATTTCACTTCATTTGAACAGAAACACTATTTCAACATTTCTGGACTCAGAAAGCTGTAAACTGACAATCTTGATCATTGAAGTCCTAACATTAGTTTTTGTGTATATAACTTCTAACACATTAAAAACTGATTTACAGCATTGCAGAAAACATTGTACTTCATAAGGCATAAGCATCTATCAGTTTGGCAAGATTTGCACTGAATACTGAATGAAACAGCTTTCTCTAATAGAGAGACAAGCTTTTGAGCAGATTTGGGCTTGATTTCACTTCATTTGAACAGAAACACTATTTCAACATTTCTGGACTCAGAAAGCTGTAAACTGACAATCTTGATCATAGAAGTCCTAACATTAGTTTTTGTGTATATAACTTCTAACACATTAAAAACTGTCTTACAGCATTGCAGAAAACATTGTACTTCATAAGGCATAAGCATCTATCAGTTTGGCAAGATTTGCACTGAATACTGAATGAAACAGCTTTCTCTAATAGATAGACAAGCTTTTGAGCAGATTTGGGCTAGATTTCACTTCATTTGAACAGAAGTACTATTTCAGCATTACTGGACTCAGAAAGCTGTAAACTGACAATCTTGATCATTGAAGTCCTAACATAAGTTTTTGTGCATATAACTTCTAACACATTAAAAACTGTCTTACAGCATTGCAGAAAACATTGTATTTCATATGGCATAAGCATCTATCAGTTTGGCAAGATTTGCACTGAATACTGAATGAAACAGCTTTCTCTATTAGAGAGACAAGCTTTTGAGCAGATTTGGGCTAGATTTCACTTCATTTGAACAGAAACACTATTTCAACATTTCTGGACTCAGAAAGCTGTAAACTGACAATCTTGATCATAGAAGTCCTAACATTAGTTTTTGTGTATATAACTTCTAACACATTAAAAACTGTCTTACAGCATTGCAGAAAACATTGTACTTCATAAGGCATAAGCATCTATCAGTTTGGCAAGATTTGCACTGAATACTGAATGAAACAGCTTCCTCTAATAGAGAGACAAGCTTTTGAGCAGATTTGGGCTAGATTTCACTTCATTTGAACAGAAGTACTGTTTCAGCATTACTGGACTCAGAAAGCTGTAAACTGACAATCTTGATCATTGAAGTCCTAACATTAGTTTTTGTGTATATAACTTCTAACACATTAAAAACTGTCTTACAGCATTGCAGAAAACATTGTACTTCATAAGGCATAAGCATCTATCAGTTTGGCAAGATTTGCACTGAATACTGAATGAAACAGCTTTCTCTAATAGAGAGACAAGCTTTTGAGCAGATTTGGGCTAGATTTCACTTCATTTGAACAGAAGTACTGTTTCAGCATTACTGGACTCAGAAAGCTGTAAACTGACAATCTTGATCATTGAAGTCCTAACATAAGTTTTTGTGCATATAACTTCTAACACATTAAAAACTGTCTTACAGCATTGCAGAAAACATTGTATTTCATATGGCATAAGCATCTATCAGTTTGGCAAGATTTGCACTGAATACTGAATGAAACAGCTTTCTCTATTAGAGAGACAAGCTTTTGAGCAGATTTGGGCTTGATTTCACTTCATTTGAACAGAAACACTATTTCAACATTTCTGGACTCAGAAAGCTGTAAACTGACAATCTTGATCATTGAAGTCCTAACATTAGTTTTTGTGTATATAACTTCTAACACATTAAAAACTGTTTTACAGCATTGCAGAAAACATTGTACTTCATAAGGCATAAGCATCTATCAGTTTGGCAAGATTTGCACTGAATACTGAATGAAACAGCTTTCTCTAATAGAGAGACAAGCTTTTGAGCAGATTTGGGCTTGATTTCACTTCATTTGAACAGAAACACTATTTCAACATTTCTGGACTCAGAAAGCTGTAAACTGACAATCTTGATCATAGAAGTCCTAACATTAGTTTTTGTGTATATAACTTCTAACACATTAAAAACTGTCTTACAGCATTGCAGAAAACATTGTACTTCATAAGGCATAAGCATCTATCAGTTTGGCAAGATTTGCACTGAATACTGAATGAAACAGCTTTCTCTAATAGATAGACAAGGTTTTGAGCAGATTTGGGCTAGATTTCACTTCATTTGAACAGAAGTACTATTTCAGCATTACTGGACTCAGAAAGCTGTAAACTGACAATCTTGATCATTGAAGTCCTAACATAAGTTTTTGTGCATATAACTTCTAACACATTAAAAACTGTCTTACAGCATTGCAGAAAACATTGTACTTCATAAGGCATAAGCATCTATCAGTTTGGCAAGATTTGCACTGAATACTGAATGAAACAGCTTTCTCTAATAGAGAGACAAGCTTTTGAGCAGATTTGGGCTTGATTTCACTTCATTTGAACAGAAACACTATTTCAACATTTCTGGACTCAGAAAGCTGTAAACTGACAATCTTGATCATTGAAGTCCTAACATAAGTTTTTGTGCATATAACTTCTAACACATTAAAAACTGTCTTACAGCATTGCAGAAAACATTGTATTTCATATGGCATAAGCATCTATCAGTTTGGCAAGATTTGCACTGAATACTGAATGAAACAGCTTTCTCTATTAGAGAGACAAGCTTTTGAGCAGATTTGGGCTTGATTTCACTTCATTTGAACAGAAACACTATTTCAACATTTCTGGACTCAGAAAGCTGTAAACTGACAATCTTGATCATTGAAGTCCTAACATTAGTTTTTGTGTATATAACTTCTAACACATTAAAAACTGATTTACAGCATTGCAGAAAACATTGTACTTCATAAGGCATAAGCATCTATCAGTTTGGCAAGATTTGCACTGAATACTGAATGAAACAGCTTTCTCTAATAGAGAGACAAGCTTTTGAGCAGATTTGGGCTTGATTTCACTTCATTTGAACAGAAACACTATTTCAACATTTCTGGACTCAGAAAGCTGTAAACTGACAATCTTGATCATAGAAGTCCTAACATTAGTTTTTGTGTATATAACTTCTAACACATTAAAAACTGTCTTACAGCATTGCAGAAAACATTGTACTTCATAAGGCATAAGCATCTATCAGTTTGGCAAGATTTGCACTGAATACTGAATGAAACAGCTTTCTCTAATAGATAGACAAGCTTTTGAGCAGATTTGGGCTAGATTTCACTTCATTTGAACAGAAGTACTATTTCAGCATTACTGGACTCAGAAAGCTGTAAACTGACAATCTTGATCATTGAAGTCCTAACATAAGTTTTTGTGCATATAACTTCTAACACATTAAAAACTGTCTTACAGCATTGCAGAAAACATTGTATTTCATATGGCATAAGCATCTATCAGTTTGGCAAGATTTGCACTGAATACTGAATGAAACAGCTTTCTCTATTAGAGAGACAAGCTTTTGAGCAGATTTGGGCTAGATTTCACTTCATTTGAACAGAAGTACTATTTCAGCATTACTGGACTCAGAAAGCTGTAAACTGACAATCTTGATCATTGAAGTCCTAACATAAGTTTTTGTGCATATAACTTCTAACACATTAAAAACTGTCTTACAGCAATTGCAGAAAACATTGTATTTCAAATGGCATAAGCATCTATCAGTTTGGCAAGATTTGCACTGAATACTGAATGAAACAGCTTTCTCTATTAGAGAGACAAGCTTTTGAGCAGATTTGGGCTTGATTTCACTTCATTTGAACAGAAACACTATTTCAACATTTCTGGACTCAGAAAGCTGTAAACTGACAATCTTGATCATTGAAGTCCTAACATTAGTTTTTGTGTATATAACTTCTAACACATTAAAAACTGTTTTACAGCATTGCAGAAAACATTGTACTTCATAAGGCATAAGCATCTATCAGTTTGGCAAGATTTGCACTGAATACTGAATGAAACAGCTTTCTCTATTAGAGAGACAAGCTTTTGAGCAGATTTGGGCTTGATTTCACTTCATTTGAACAGAAACACTATTTCAACATTTCTGGACTCAGAAAGCTGTAAACTGACAATCTTGATCATTGAAGTCCTAACATAAGTTTTTGTGCATATAACTTCTAACACATTAAAAACTGTCTTACAGCATTGCAGAAAACATTGTATTTCATATGGCATAAGCATCTATCAGTTTGGCAAGATTTGCACTGAATACTGAATGAAACAGCTTTCTCTATTAGAGAGACAAGCTTTTGAGCAGATTTGGGCTAGATTTCACTTCATTTGAACAGAAACACTATTTCAACATTACTGGACTCAGAAAGCTGCAAACTGACAATCTTGATCATTGAAGTCCTAACATTAGTTTTTGTGTATATAACTTCTAACACATTAAAAACTGTCTTACAGCATTGCAGAAACCATTGTACTTCATAAGGCATAAGCATCTATCAGTTTGGCAAGATTTGCACTGAATACTGAATGAAACAGCTTTCTCTATTAGAGAGACAAGCTTTTGAGCAGATTTGGGCTTGATTTCACTTCATTTGAACAGAAACACTATTTCAACATTTCTGGACTCAGAAAGCTGTAAACTGACAATCTTGATCATAGAAGTCCTAACATTAGTTTTTGTGTATATAACTTCTAACACATTAAAAACTGTCTTACAGCATTGCAGAAAACATTGTACTTCATAAGGCATAAGCATCTATCAGTTTGGCAAGATTTGCACTGAATACTGAATGAAACAGCTTCCTCTAATAGAGAGACAAGCTTTTGAGCAGATTTGGGCTAGATTTCACTTCATTTGAACAGAAGTACTGTTTCAGCATTACTGGACTCAGAAAGCTGTAAACTGACAATCTTGATCATTGAAGTCCTAACATAAGTTTTTGTGCATATAACTTCTAACACATTAAAAACTGTCTTACAGCATTGCAGAAAACATTGTATTTCATATGGCATAAGCATCTATCAGTTTGGCAAGATTTGCACTGAATACTGAATGAAACAGCTTTCTCTATTAGAGAGACAAGCTTTTGAGCAGATTTGGGCTTGATTTCACTTCATTTGAACAGAAACACTATTTCAACATTTCTGGACTCAGAAAGCTGTAAACTGACAATCTTGATCATTGAAGTCCTAACATTAGTTTTTGTGTATATAACTTCTAACACATTAAAAACTGTTTTACAGCATTGCAGAAAACATTGTACTTCATAAGGCATAAGCATCTATCAGTTTGGCAAGATTTGCACTGAATACTGAATGAAACAGCTTTCTCTAATAGAGAGACAAGCTTTTGAGCAGATTTGGGCTTGATTTCACTTCATTTGAACAGAAACACTATTTCAACATTTCTGGACTCAGAAAGCTGTAAACTGACAATCTTGATCATAGAAGTCCTAACATTAGTTTTTGTGTATATAACTTCTAACACATTAAAAACTGTCTTACAGCATTGCAGAAAACATTGTACTTCATAAGGCATAAGCATCTATCAGTTTGGCAAGATTTGCACTGAATACTGAATGAAACAGCTTTCTCTAATAGATAGACAAGCTTTTGAGCAGATTTGGGCTAGATTTCACTTCATTTGAACAGAAGTACTATTTCAGCATTACTGGACTCAGAAAGCTGTAAACTGACAATCTTGATCATTGAAGTCCTAACATAAGTTTTTGTGCATATAACTTCTAACACATTAAAAACTGTCTTACAGCATTGCAGAAAACATTGTATTTCATATGGCATAAGCATCTATCAGTTTGGCAAGATTTGCACTGAATACTGAATGAAACAGCTTTCTCTATTAGAGAGACAAGCTTTTGAGCAGATTTGGGCTAGATTTCACTTCATTTGAACAGAAGTTTTATTTCAGCATTACTGGACTCAGAAAGCTGTAAACTGACAATCTTGATCATTGAAGTCCTAACATAAGTTTTTGTGCATATAACTTCTAACACATTAAAAACTGTCTTACAGCATTGCAGAAAACATTGTATTTCATATGGCATAAGCATCTATCAGTTTGGCAAGATTTGCACTGAATACTGAATGAAACAGCTTTCTCTATTAGAGAGACAAGCTTTTGAGCAGATTTGGGCTTGATTTCACTTCATTTGAACAGAAACACTATTTCAACATTTCTGGACTCAGAAAGCTGTAAACTGACAATCTTGATCATAGAAGTCCTAACATTAGTTTTTGTGTATATAACTTCTAACACATTAAAAACTGTCTTACAGCATTGCAGAAAACATTGTACTTCATAAGGCATAAGCATCTATCAGTTTGGCAAGATTTGCACTGAATACTGAATGAAACAGCTTTCTCTAATAGATAGACAAGCTTTTGAGCAGATTTGGGCTAGATTTCACTTCATTTGAACAGAAGTACTATTTCAGCATTACTGGACTCAGAAAGCTGTAAACTGACAATCTTGATCATTGAAGTCCTAACATAAGTTTTTGTGCATATAACTTCTAACACATTAAAAACTGTCTTACAGCATTGCAGAAAACATTGTATTTCATATGGCATAAGCATCTATCAGTTTGGCAAGATTTGCACTGAATACTGAATGAAACAGCTTTCTCTATTAGAGAGACAAGCTTTTGAGCAGATTTGGGCTTGATTTCACTTCATTTGAACAGAAACACTATTTCAACATTTCTGGACTCAGAAAGCTGTAAACTGACAATCTTGATCATTGAAGTCCTAACATTAGTTTTTGTGTATATAACTTCTAACACATTAAAAACTGTTTTACAGCATTGCAGAAAACATTGTACTTCATAAGGCATAAGCATCTATCAGTTTGGCAAGATTTGCACTGAATACTGAATGAAACAGCTTTCTCTATTAGAGAGACAAGCTTTTGAGCAGATTTGGGCTTGATTTCACTTCATTTGAACAGAAACACTATTTCAACATTTCTGGACTCAGAAAGCTGTAAACTGACAATCTTGATCATTGAAGTCCTAACATAAGTTTTTGTGCATATAACTTCTAACACATTAAAAACTGTCTTACAGCATTGCAGAAAACATTGTATTTCAAATGGCATAAGCATCTATCAGTTTGGCAAGATTTGCACTGAATACTGAATGAAACAGCTTTCTCTATTAGAGAGACAAGCTTTTGAGCAGATTTGGGCTTGATTTCACTTCATTTGAACAGAAACACTATTTCAACATTTCTGGACTCAGAAAGCTGTAAACTGACAATCTTGATCATTGAAGTCCTAACATTAGTTTTTGTGTATATAACTTCTAACACATTAAAAACTGTTTTACAGCATTGCAGAAAACATTGTACTTCATAAGGCATAAGCATCTATCAGTTTGGCAAGATTTGCACTGAATACTGAATGAAACAGCTTTCTCTATTAGAGAGACAAGCTTTTGAGCAGATTTGGGCTTGATTTCACTTCATTTGAACAGAAACACTATTTCAACATTTCTGGACTCAGAAAGCTGTAAACTGACAATCTTGATCATTGAAGTCCTAACATAAGTTTTTGTGCATATAACTTCTAACACATTAAAAACTGTCTTACAGCATTGCAGAAAACATTGTATTTCATATGGCATAAGCATCTATCAGTTTGGCAAGATTTGCACTGAATACTGAATGAAACAGCTTTCTCTATTAGAGAGACAAGCTTTTGAGCAGATTTGGGCTAGATTTCACTTCATTTGAACAGAAACACTATTTCAACATTACTGGACTCAGAAAGCTGCAAACTGACAATCTTGATCATTGAAGTCCTAACATTAGTTTTTGTGTATATAACTTCTAACACATTAAAAACTGTCTTACAGCATTGCAGAAACCATTGTACTTCATAAGGCATAAGCATCTATCAGTTTGGCAAGATTTGCACTGAATACTGAATGAAACAGCTTTCTCTATTAGAGAGACAAGCTTTTGAGCAGATTTGGGCTTGATTTCACTTCATTTGAACAGAAACACTATTTCAACATTACTGGACTCAGAAAGCTGTAAACTGACAATCTTGATCATTGAAGTCCTAACATAAGTTTTTGTGCATATAACTTCTAACACATTAAAAACTGTCTTACAGCATTGCAGAAAACATTGTATTTCATATGGCATAAGCATCTATCAGTTTGGCAAGATTTGCACTGAATACTGAATGAAACAGCTTTCTCTATTAGAGAGACAAGCTTTTGAGCAGATTTGGGCTAGATTTCACTTCATTTGAACAGAAGTACTATTTCAGCATTACTGGACTCAGAAAGCTGTAAACTGACAATCTTGATCATTGAAGTCCTAACATAAGTTTTTGTGCATATAACTTCTAACACATTAAAAACTGTCTTACAGCATTGCAGAAAACATTGTATTTCATATGGCATAAGCATCTATCAGTTTGGCAAGATTTGCACTGAATACTGAATGAAACAGCTTTCTCTATTAGAGAGACAAGCTTTTGAGCAGATTTGGGCTTGATTTCACTTCATTTGAACAGAAACACTATTTCAACATTTCTGGACTCAGAAAGCTGTAAACTGACAATCTTGATCATTGAAGTCCTAACATTAGTTTTTGTGTATATAACTTCTAACACATTAAAAACTGTTTTACAGCATTGCAGAAAACATTGTACTTCATAAGGCATAAGCATCTATCAGTTTGGCAAGATTTGCACTGAATACTGAATGAAACAGCTTTCTCTATTAGAGAGACAAGCTTTTGAGCAGATTTGGGCTTGATTTCACTTCATTTGAACAGAAACACTATTTCAACATTTCTGGACTCAGAAAGCTGTAAACTGACAATCTTGATCATTGAAGTCCTAACATTAGTTTTTGTGTATATAACTTCTAACACATTAAAAACTGTTTTACAGCATTGCAGAAAACATTGTACTTCATAAGGCATAAGCATCTATCAGTTTGGCAAGATTTGCACTGAATACTGAATGAAACAGCTTTCTCTATTAGAGAGACAAGCTTTTGAGCAGATTTGGGCTTGATTTCACTTCATTTGAACAGAAACACTATTTCAACATTTCTGGACTCAGAAAGCTGTAAACTGACAATCTTGATCATTGAAGTCCTAACATAAGTTTTTGTGCATATAACTTCTAACACATTAAAAACTGTCTTACAGCATTGCAGAAAACATTGTATTTCATATGGCATAAGCATCTATCAGTTTGGCAAGATTTGCACTGAATACTGAATGAAACAGCTTTCTCTATTAGAGAGACAAGCTTTTGAGCAGATTTGGGCTAGATTTCACTTCATTTGAACAGAAACACTATTTCAACATTACTGGACTCAGAAAGCTGCAAACTGACAATCTTGATCATTGAAGTCCTAACATTAGTTTTTGTGTATATAACTTCTAACACATTAAAAACTGTCTTACAGCATTGCAGAAACCATTGTACTTCATAAGGCATAAGCATCTATCAGTTTGGCAAGATTTGCACTGAATACTGAATGAAACAGCTTTCTCTATTAGAGAGACAAGCTTTTGAGCAGATTTGGGCTTGATTTCACTTCATTTGAACAGAAACACTATTTCAACATTTCTGGACTCAGAAAGCTGTAAACTGACAATCTTGATCATAGAAGTCCTAACATTAGTTTTTGTGTATATAACTTCTAACACATTAAAAACTGTCTTACAGCATTGCAGAAAACATTGTACTTCATAAGGCATAAGCATCTATCAGTTTGGCAAGATTTGCACTGAATACTGAATGAAACAGCTTCCTCTAATAGAGAGACAAGCTTTTGAGCAGATTTGGGCTAGATTTCACTTCATTTGAACAGAAGTACTGTTTCAGCATTACTGGACTCAGAAAGCTGTAAACTGACAATCTTGATCATTGAAGTCCTAACATTAGTTTTTGTGTATATAACTTCTAACACATTAAAAACTGTTTTACAGCATTGCAGAAAACATTGTACTTCATAAGGCAGAAGCATCTATCAGTTTGGCAAGATTTGCACTGAATACTGAATGAAACAGCTTTCTCTATTAGAGAGACAAGCTTTTGAGCAGATTTGGGCTTGATTTCACTTCATTTGAACAGAAACACTATTTCAACATTTCTGGACTCAGAAAGCTGTAAACTGACAATCTTGATCATTGAAGTCCTAACATAAGTTTTTGTGCATATAACTTCTAACACATTAAAAACTGTCTTACAGCATTGCAGAAAACATTGTATTTCATATGGCATAAGCATCTATCAGTTTGGCAAGATTTGCACTGAATACTGAATGAAACAGCTTTCTCTATTAGAGAGACAAGCTTTTGAGCAGATTTGGGCTTGATTTCACTTCATTTGAACAGAAACACTATTTCAACATTTCTGGACTCAGAAAGCTGTAAACTGACAATCTTGATCATTGAAGTCCTAACATTAGTTTTTGTGTATATAACTTCTAACACATTAAAAACTGTTTTACAGCATTGCAGAAAACATTGTACTTCATAAGGCATAAGCATCTATCAGTTTGGCAAGATTTGCACTGAATACTGAATGAAACAGCTTTCTCTAATAGAGAGACAAGCTTTTGAGCAGATTTGGGCTTGATTTCACTTCATTTGAACAGAAACACTATTTCAACATTTCTGGACTCAGAAAGCTGTAAACTGACAATCTTGATCATAGAAGTCCTAACATTAGTTTTTGTGTATATAACTTCTAACACATTAAAAACTGTCTTACAGCATTGCAGAAAACATTGTACTTCATAAGGCATAAGCATCTATCAGTTTGGCAAGATTTGCACTGAATACTGAATGAAACAGCTTCCTCTAATAGAGAGACAAGCTTTTGAGCAGATTTGGGCTAGATTTCACTTCATTTGAACAGAAGTACTGTTTCAGCATTACTGGACTCAGAAAGCTGTAAACTGACAATCTTGATCATTGAAGTCCTAACATTAGTTTTTGTGTATATAACTTCTAACACATTAAAAACTGTCTTACAGCATTGCAGAAAACATTGTACTTCATAAGGCATAAGCATCTATCAGTTTGGCAAGATTTGCACTGAATACTGAATGAAACAGCTTTCTCTAATAGAGAGACAAGCTTTTGAGCAGATTTGGGCTAGATTTCACTTCATTTGAACAGAAGTACTGTTTCAGCATTACTGGACTCAGAAAGCTGTAAACTGACAATCTTGATCATTGAAGTCCTAACATAAGTTTTTGTGCATATAACTTCTAACACATTAAAAACTGTCTTACAGCATTGCAGAAAACATTGTATTTCATATGGCATAAGCATCTATCAGTTTGGCAAGATTTGCACTGAATACTGAATGAAACAGCTTTCTCTATTAGAGAGACAAGCTTTTGAGCAGATTTGGGCTTGATTTCACTTCATTTGAACAGAAACACTATTTCAACATTTCTGGACTCAGAAAGCTGTAAACTGACAATCTTGATCATTGAAGTCCTAACATTAGTTTTTGTGTATATAACTTCTAACACATTAAAAACTGTTTTACAGCATTGCAGAAAACATTGTACTTCATAAGGCATAAGCATCTATCAGTTTGGCAAGATTTGCACTGAATACTGAATGAAACAGCTTTCTCTAATAGAGAGACAAGCTTTTGAGCAGATTTGGGCTTGATTTCACTTCATTTGAACAGAAACACTATTTCAACATTTCTGGACTCAGAAAGCTGTAAACTGACAATCTTGATCATAGAAGTCCTAACATTAGTTTTTGTGTATATAACTTCTAACACATTAAAAACTGTCTTACAGCATTGCAGAAAACATTGTACTTCATAAGGCATAAGCATCTATCAGTTTGGCAAGATTTGCACTGAATACTGAATGAAACAGCTTTCTCTAATAGATAGACAAGCTTTTGAGCAGATTTGGGCTAGATTTCACTTCATTTGAACAGAAGTACTATTTCAGCATTACTGGACTCAGAAAGCTGTAAACTGACAATCTTGATCATTGAAGTCCTAACATAAGTTTTTGTGCATATAACTTCTAACACATTAAAAACTGTCTTACAGCATTGCAGAAAACATTGTATTTCATATGGCATAAGCATCTATCAGTTTGGCAAGATTTGCACTGAATACTGAATGAAACAGCTTTCTCTATTAGAGAGACAAGCTTTTGAGCAGATTTGGGCTTGATTTCACTTCATTTGAACAGAAACACTATTTCAACATTTCTGGACTCAGAAAGCTGTAAACTGACAATCTTGATCATTGAAGTCCTAACATAAGTTTTTGTGCATATAACTTCTAACACATTAAAAACTGTCTTACAGCATTGCAGAAAACATTGTATTTCATATGGCATAAGCATCTATCAGTTTGGCAAGATTTGCACTGAATACTGAATGAAACAGCTTTCTCTAATAGATAGACAAGCTTTTGAGCAGATTTGGGCTAGATTTCACTTCATTTGAACAGTAGCACTATTTCAACATTACTGGACTCAGAAAGCTGTAAACTGACAATCTTGATCATTGAAGTCCTAACATAAGTTTTTGTGCATATAACTTCTAACACATTAAAAACTGTCTTACAGCATTGCAGAAAACATTGTATTTCATATGGCATAAGCATCTATCAGTTTGGCAAGATTTGCACTGAATACTGAATGAAACAGCTTTCTCTATTAGAGAGACAAGCTTTTGAGCAGATTTGGGCTAGATTTCACTTCATTTGAACAGAAGTACTATTTCAGCATTACTGGACTCAGAAAGCTGTAAACTGACAATCTTGATCATTGAAGTCCTAAACATAAGTTTTTGTGCATATAACTTCTAACACATTAAAAACTGTCTTACAGCATTGCAGAAAACATTGTATTTCATATGGCATAAGCATCTATCAGTTTGGCAAGATTTGCACTGAATACTGAATGAAACAGCTTTCTCTATTAGAGAGACAAGCTTTTGAGCAGATTTGGGCTTGATTTCACTTCATTTGAACAGAAACACTATTTCAACATTTCTGGACTCAGAAAGCTGTAAACTGACAATCTTGATCATTGAAGTCCTAACATTAGTTTTTGTGCATATAACTTCTAACACATTAAAAACTGTCTTACAGCATTGCAGAAAACATTGTATTTCATATGGCATAAGCATCTATCAGTTTGGCAAGATTTGCACTGAATACTGAATGAAACAGCTTTCTCTATTAGAGAGACAAGCTTTTGAGCAGATTTGGGCTTGATTTCACTTCATTTGAACAGAAACACTATTTCAACATTTCTGGACTCAGAAAGCTGTAAACTGACAATCTTGATCATTGAAGTCCTAACATAAGTTTTTGTGCATATAACTTCTAACACATTAAAAACTGTCTTACAGCATTGCAGAAAACATTGTATTTCATATGGCATAAGCATCTATCAGTTTGGCAAGATTTGCACTGAATACTGAATGAAACAGCTTTCTCTATTAGAGAGACAAGCTTTTGAGCAGATTTGGGCTTGATTTCACTTCATTTGAACAGAAACACTATTTCAACATTTCTGGACTCAGAAAGCTGTAAACTGACAATCTTGATCATTGAAGTCCTAACATTAGTTTTTGTGTATATAACTTCTAACACATTAAAAACTGTTTTACAGCATTGCAGAAAACATTGTACTTCATAAGGCATAAGCATCTATCAGTTTGGCAAGATTTGCACTGAATGCTGAATGAAACAGCTTTCTCTAATAGAGAGACAAGCTTTTGAGCAGATTTGGGCTTGATTTCACTTCATTTGAACAGAAACACTATTTCAACATTTCTGGACTCAGAAAGCTGTAAACTGACAATCTTGATCATAGAAGTCCTAACATTAGTTTTTGTGTATATAACTTCTAACACATTAAAAACTGTCTTACAGCATTGCAGAAAACATTGTACTTCATAAGGCATAAGCATCTATCAGTTTGGCAAGATTTGCACTGAATACTGAATGAAACAGCTTTCTCTAATAGATAGACAAGCTTTTGAGCAGATTTGGGCTAGATTTCACTTCATTTGAACAGTAGCACTATTTCAACATTACTGGACTCAGAAAGCTGTAAACTGACAATCTTGATCATTGAAGTCCTAACATAAGTTTTTGTGCATATAACTTCTAACACATTAAAAACTGTCTTACAGCATTGCAGAAAACATTGTATTTCATATGGCATAAGCATCTATCAGTTTGGCAAGATTTGCACTGAATACTGAATGAAACAGCTTTCTCTATTAGAGAGACAAGCTTTTGAGCAGATTTGGGCTAGATTTCACTTCATTTGAACAGAAGTACTATTTCAGCATTACTGGACTCAGAAAGCTGTAAACTGACAATCTTGATCATTGAAGTCCTAACATAAGTTTTTGTGCATATAACTTCTAACACATTAAAAACTGTCTTACAGCATTGCAGAAAACATTGTATTTCATATGGCATAAGCATCTATCAGTTTGGCAAGATTTGCACTGAATACTGAATGAAACAGCTTTCTCTATTAGAGAGACAAGCTTTTGAGCAGATTTGGGCTTGATTTCACTTCATTTGAACAGAAACACTATTTCAACATTTCTGGACTCAGAAAGCTGTAAACTGACAATCTTGATCATTGAAGTCCTAACATTAGTTTTTGTGTATATAACTTCTAACACATTAAAAACTGTTTTACAGCATTGCAGAAAACATTGTACTTCATAAGGCATAAGCATCTATCAGTTTGGCAAGATTTGCACTGAATACTGAATGAAACAGCTTTCTCTATTAGAGAGACAAGCTTTTGAGCAGATTTGGGCTTGATTTCACTTCATTTGAACAGAAACACTATTTCAACATTTCTGGACTCAGAAAGCTGTAAACTGACAATCTTGATCATTGAAGTCCTAACATTAGTTTTTGTGTATATAACTTCTAACACATTAAAAACTGTTTTACAGCATTGCAGAAAACATTGTACTTCATAAGGCATAAGCATCTATCAGTTTGGCAAGATTTGCACTGAATACTGAATGAAACAGCTTTCTCTATTAGAGAGACAAGCTTTTGAGCAGATTTGGGCTTGATTTCACTTCATTTGAACAGAAACACTATTTCAACATTTCTGGACTCAGAAAGCTGTAAACTGACAATCTTGATCATTGAAGTCCTAACATAAGTTTTTGTGCATATAACTTCTAACACATTAAAAACTGTCTTACAGCATTGCAGAAAACATTGTATTTCATATGGCATAAGCATCTATCAGTTTGGCAAGATTTGCACTGAATACTGAATGAAACAGCTTTCTCTAT
This sequence comes from Carassius gibelio, assembly GCF_023724105.1. NCBI lineage: Eukaryota > Metazoa > Chordata > Actinopteri > Cypriniformes > Cyprinidae > Carassius > Carassius gibelio. The sequence continues at coordinate 24,519,218 of NC_068394.1, read as the reverse complement.
TAGAGAGACAAGCTTTTGAGCAGATTTGGGCTAGATTTCACTTCATTTGAACAGAAACACTATTTCAACATTACTGGACTCAGAAAGCTGCAAACTGACAATCTTGATCATTGAAGTCCTAACATTAGTTTTTGTGTATATAACTTCTAACACATTAAAAACTGTCTTACAGCATTGCAGAAACCATTGTACTTCATAAGGCATAAGCATCTATCAGTTTGGCAAGATTTGCACTGAATACTGAATGAAACAGCTTTCTCTATTAGAGAGACAAGCTTTTGAGCAGATTTGGGCTTGATTTCACTTCATTTGAACAGAAACACTATTTCAACATTTCTGGACTCAGAAAGCTGTAAACTGACAATCTTGATCATAGAAGTCCTAACATTAGTTTTTGTGTATATAACTTCTAACACATTAAAAACTGTCTTACAGCATTGCAGAAAACATTGTACTTCATAAGGCATAAGCATCTATCAGTTTGGCAAGATTTGCACTGAATACTGAATGAAACAGCTTCCTCTAATAGAGAGACAAGCTTTTGAGCAGATTTGGGCTAGATTTCACTTCATTTGAACAGAAGTACTGTTTCAGCATTACTGGACTCAGAAAGCTGTAAACTGACAATCTTGATCATTGAAGTCCTAACATTAGTTTTTGTGTATATAACTTCTAACACATTAAAAACTGTTTTACAGCATTGCAGAAAACATTGTACTTCATAAGGCAGAAGCATCTATCAGTTTGGCAAGATTTGCACTGAATACTGAATGAAACAGCTTTCTCTATTAGAGAGACAAGCTTTTGAGCAGATTTGGGCTTGATTTCACTTCATTTGAACAGAAACACTATTTCAACATTTCTGGACTCAGAAAGCTGTAAACTGACAATCTTGATCATTGAAGTCCTAACATAAGTTTTTGTGCATATAACTTCTAACACATTAAAAACTGTCTTACAGCATTGCAGAAAACATTGTATTTCATATGGCATAAGCATCTATCAGTTTGGCAAGATTTGCACTGAATACTGAATGAAACAGCTTTCTCTATTAGAGAGACAAGCTTTTGAGCAGATTTGGGCTTGATTTCACTTCATTTGAACAGAAACACTATTTCAACATTTCTGGACTCAGAAAGCTGTAAACTGACAATCTTGATCATTGAAGTCCTAACATTAGTTTTTGTGTATATAACTTCTAACACATTAAAAACTGTTTTACAGCATTGCAGAAAACATTGTACTTCATAAGGCATAAGCATCTATCAGTTTGGCAAGATTTGCACTGAATACTGAATGAAACAGCTTTCTCTAATAGAGAGACAAGCTTTTGAGCAGATTTGGGCTTGATTTCACTTCATTTGAACAGAAACACTATTTCAACATTTCTGGACTCAGAAAGCTGTAAACTGACAATCTTGATCATAGAAGTCCTAACATTAGTTTTTGTGTATATAACTTCTAACACATTAAAAACTGTCTTACAGCATTGCAGAAAACATTGTACTTCATAAGGCATAAGCATCTATCAGTTTGGCAAGATTTGCACTGAATACTGAATGAAACAGCTTCCTCTAATAGAGAGACAAGCTTTTGAGCAGATTTGGGCTAGATTTCACTTCATTTGAACAGAAGTACTGTTTCAGCATTACTGGACTCAGAAAGCTGTAAACTGACAATCTTGATCATTGAAGTCCTAACATTAGTTTTTGTGTATATAACTTCTAACACATTAAAAACTGTCTTACAGCATTGCAGAAAACATTGTACTTCATAAGGCATAAGCATCTATCAGTTTGGCAAGATTTGCACTGAATACTGAATGAAACAGCTTTCTCTAATAGAGAGACAAGCTTTTGAGCAGATTTGGGCTAGATTTCACTTCATTTGAACAGAAGTACTGTTTCAGCATTACTGGACTCAGAAAGCTGTAAACTGACAATCTTGATCATTGAAGTCCTAACATAAGTTTTTGTGCATATAACTTCTAACACATTAAAAACTGTCTTACAGCATTGCAGAAAACATTGTATTTCATATGGCATAAGCATCTATCAGTTTGGCAAGATTTGCACTGAATACTGAATGAAACAGCTTTCTCTATTAGAGAGACAAGCTTTTGAGCAGATTTGGGCTTGATTTCACTTCATTTGAACAGAAACACTATTTCAACATTTCTGGACTCAGAAAGCTGTAAACTGACAATCTTGATCATTGAAGTCCTAACATTAGTTTTTGTGTATATAACTTCTAACACATTAAAAACTGTTTTACAGCATTGCAGAAAACATTGTACTTCATAAGGCATAAGCATCTATCAGTTTGGCAAGATTTGCACTGAATACTGAATGAAACAGCTTTCTCTAATAGAGAGACAAGCTTTTGAGCAGATTTGGGCTTGATTTCACTTCATTTGAACAGAAACACTATTTCAACATTTCTGGACTCAGAAAGCTGTAAACTGACAATCTTGATCATAGAAGTCCTAACATTAGTTTTTGTGTATATAACTTCTAACACATTAAAAACTGTCTTACAGCATTGCAGAAAACATTGTACTTCATAAGGCATAAGCATCTATCAGTTTGGCAAGATTTGCACTGAATACTGAATGAAACAGCTTTCTCTAATAGATAGACAAGCTTTTGAGCAGATTTGGGCTAGATTTCACTTCATTTGAACAGAAGTACTATTTCAGCATTACTGGACTCAGAAAGCTGTAAACTGACAATCTTGATCATTGAAGTCCTAACATAAGTTTTTGTGCATATAACTTCTAACACATTAAAAACTGTCTTACAGCATTGCAGAAAACATTGTATTTCATATGGCATAAGCATCTATCAGTTTGGCAAGATTTGCACTGAATACTGAATGAAACAGCTTTCTCTATTAGAGAGACAAGCTTTTGAGCAGATTTGGGCTTGATTTCACTTCATTTGAACAGAAACACTATTTCAACATTTCTGGACTCAGAAAGCTGTAAACTGACAATCTTGATCATTGAAGTCCTAACATAAGTTTTTGTGCATATAACTTCTAACACATTAAAAACTGTCTTACAGCATTGCAGAAAACATTGTATTTCATATGGCATAAGCATCTATCAGTTTGGCAAGATTTGCACTGAATACTGAATGAAACAGCTTTCTCTAATAGATAGACAAGCTTTTGAGCAGATTTGGGCTAGATTTCACTTCATTTGAACAGTAGCACTATTTCAACATTACTGGACTCAGAAAGCTGTAAACTGACAATCTTGATCATTGAAGTCCTAACATAAGTTTTTGTGCATATAACTTCTAACACATTAAAAACTGTCTTACAGCATTGCAGAAAACATTGTATTTCATATGGCATAAGCATCTATCAGTTTGGCAAGATTTGCACTGAATACTGAATGAAACAGCTTTCTCTATTAGAGAGACAAGCTTTTGAGCAGATTTGGGCTAGATTTCACTTCATTTGAACAGAAGTACTATTTCAGCATTACTGGACTCAGAAAGCTGTAAACTGACAATCTTGATCATTGAAGTCCTAAACATAAGTTTTTGTGCATATAACTTCTAACACATTAAAAACTGTCTTACAGCATTGCAGAAAACATTGTATTTCATATGGCATAAGCATCTATCAGTTTGGCAAGATTTGCACTGAATACTGAATGAAACAGCTTTCTCTATTAGAGAGACAAGCTTTTGAGCAGATTTGGGCTTGATTTCACTTCATTTGAACAGAAACACTATTTCAACATTTCTGGACTCAGAAAGCTGTAAACTGACAATCTTGATCATTGAAGTCCTAACATTAGTTTTTGTGCATATAACTTCTAACACATTAAAAACTGTCTTACAGCATTGCAGAAAACATTGTATTTCATATGGCATAAGCATCTATCAGTTTGGCAAGATTTGCACTGAATACTGAATGAAACAGCTTTCTCTATTAGAGAGACAAGCTTTTGAGCAGATTTGGGCTTGATTTCACTTCATTTGAACAGAAACACTATTTCAACATTTCTGGACTCAGAAAGCTGTAAACTGACAATCTTGATCATTGAAGTCCTAACATTAGTTTTTGTGTATATAACTTCTAACACATTAAAAACAGTTTTACAGCATTGCAGAAAACATTGTACTTCATAAGGCATAAGCATCTATCAGTTTGGCAAGATTTGCACTGAATACTGAATGAAACAGCTTTCTCTAATAGAGAGACAAGCTTTTGAGCAGATTTGGGCTTGATTTCACTTCATTTGAACAGAAACACTATTTCAACATTTCTGGACTCAGAAAGCTGTAAACTGACAATCTTGATCATAGAAGTCCTAACATTAGTTTTTGTGTATATAACTTCTAACACATTAAAAACTGTCTTACAGCATTGCAGAAAACATTGTACTTCATAAGGCATAAGCATCTATCAGTTTGGCAAGATTTGCACTGAATACTGAATGAAACAGCTTTCTCTAATAGATAGACAAGCTTTTGAGCAGATTTGGGCTAGATTTCACTTCATTTGAACAGAAGTACTATTTCAGCATTACTGGACTCAGAAAGCTGTAAACTGACAATCTTGATCATTGAAGTCCTAACATAAGTTTTTGTGCATATAACTTCTAACACATTAAAAACTGTCTTACAGCATTGCAGAAAACATTGTATTTCATATGGCATAAGCATCTATCAGTTTGGCAAGATTTGCACTGAATACTGAATGAAACAGCTTTCTCTATTAGAGAGACAAGCTTTTGAGCAGATTTGGGCTAGATTTCACTTCATTTGAACAGAAGTACTATTTCAGCATTACTGGACTCAGAAAGCTGTAAACTGACAATCTTGATCATTGAAGTCCTAACATAAGTTTTTGTGCATATAACTTCTAACACATTAAAAACTGTCTTACAGCATTGCAGAAAACATTGTATTTCATATGGCATAAGCATCTATCAGTTTGGCAAGATTTGCACTGAATACTGAATGAAACAGCTTTCTCTATTAGAGAGACAAGCTTTTGAGCAGATTTGGGCTTGATTTCACTTCATTTGAACAGAAACACTATTTCAACATTTCTGGACTCAGAAAGCTGTAAACTGACAATCTTGATCATTGAAGTCCTAACATTAGTTTTTGTGTATATAACTTCTAACACATTAAAAACTGTTTTACAGCATTGCAGAAAACATTGTACTTCATAAGGCATAAGCATCTATCAGTTTGGCAAGATTTGCACTGAATACTGAATGAAACAGCTTTCTCTATTAGAGAGACAAGCTTTTGAGCAGATTTGGGCTTGATTTCACTTCATTTGAACAGAAACACTATTTCAACATTTCTGGACTCAGAAAGCTGTAAACTGACAATCTTGATCATTGAAGTCCTAACATAAGTTTTTGTGCATATAACTTATAACACATTAAAAACTGTCTTACAGCATTGCAGAAAACATTGTATTTCATATGGCATAAGCATCTATCAGTTTGGCAAGATTTGCACTGAATACTGAATGAAACAGCTTTCTCTATTAGAGAGACAAGCTTTTGAGCAGATTTGGGCTTGATTTCACTTCATTTGAACAGAAACACTATTTCAACATTTCTGGACTCAGAAAGCTGTAAACTGACAATCTTGATCATTGAAGTCCTAACATTAGTTTTTGTGTATATAACTTCTAACACATTAAAAACTGTTTTACAGCATTGCAGAAAACATTGTACTTCATAAGGCATAAGCATCTATCAGTTTGGCAAGATTTGCACTGAATACTGAATGAAACAGCTTTCTCTAATAGAGAGACAAGCTTTTGAGCAGATTTGGGCTTGATTTCACTTCATTTGAACAGAAACACTATTTCAACATTTCTGGACTCAGAAAGCTGTAAACTGACAATCTTGATCATAGAAGTCCTAACATTAGTTTTTGTGTATATAACTTCTAACACATTAAAAACTGTCTTACAGCATTGCAGAAAACATTGTACTTCATAAGGCATAAGCATCTATCAGTTTGGCAAGATTTGCACTGAATACTGAATGAAACAGCTTCCTCTAATAGAGAGACAAGCTTTTGAGCAGATTTGGGCTAGATTTCACTTCATTTGAACAGAAGTACTGTTTCAGCATTACTGGACTCAGAAAGCTGTAAACTGACAATCTTGATCATTGAAGTCCTAACATTAGTTTTTGTGTATATAACTTCTAACACATTAAAAACTGTCTTACAGCATTGCAGAAAACATTGTACTTCATAAGGCATAAGCATCTATCAGTTTGGCAAGATTTGCACTGAATACTGAATGAAACAGCTTTCTCTAATAGAGAGACAAGCTTTTGAGCAGATTTGGGCTAGATTTCACTTCATTTGAACAGAAGTACTGTTTCAGCATTACTGGACTCAGAAAGCTGTAAACTGACAATCTTGATCATTGAAGTCCTAACATAAGTTTTTGTGCATATAACTTCTAACACATTAAAAACTGTCTTACAGCATTGCAGAAAACATTGTATTTCATATGGCATAAGCATCTATCAGTTTGGCAAGATTTGCACTGAATACTGAATGAAACAGCTTTCTCTATTAGAGAGACAAGCTTTTGAGCAGATTTGGGCTTGATTTCACTTCATTTGAACAGAAACACTATTTCAACATTTCTGGACTCAGAAAGCTGTAAACTGACAATCTTGATCATTGAAGTCCTAACATTAGTTTTTGTGTATATAACTTCTAACACATTAAAAACTGTTTTACAGCATTGCAGAAAACATTGTACTTCATAAGGCATAAGCATCTATCAGTTTGGCAAGATTTGCACTGAATACTGAATGAAACAGCTTTCTCTAATAGAGAGACAAGCTTTTGAGCAGATTTGGGCTTGATTTCACTTCATTTGAACAGAAACACTATTTCAACATTTCTGGACTCAGAAAGCTGTAAACTGACAATCTTGATCATAGAAGTCCTAACATTAGTTTTTGTGTATATAACTTCTAACACATTAAAAACTGTCTTACAGCATTGCAGAAAACATTGTACTTCATAAGGCATAAGCATCTATCAGTTTGGCAAGATTTGCACTGAATACTGAATGAAACAGCTTTCTCTAATAGATAGACAAGCTTTTGAGCAGATTTGGGCTAGATTTCACTTCATTTGAACAGAAGTACTATTTCAGCATTACTGGACTCAGAAAGCTGTAAACTGACAATCTTGATCATTGAAGTCCTAACATAAGTTTTTGTGCATATAACTTCTAACACATTAAAAACTGTCTTACAGCATTGCAGAAAACATTGTATTTCATATGGCATAAGCATCTATCAGTTTGGCAAGATTTGCACTGAATACTGAATGAAACAGCTTTCTCTATTAGAGAGACAAGCTTTTGAGCAGATTTGGGCTTGATTTCACTTCATTTGAACAGAAACACTATTTCAACATTTCTGGACTCAGAAAGCTGTAAACTGACAATCTTGATCATTGAAGTCCTAACATAAGTTTTTGTGCATATAACTTCTAACACATTAAAAACTGTCTTACAGCATTGCAGAAAACATTGTATTTCATATGGCATAAGCATCTATCAGTTTGGCAAGATTTGCACTGAATACTGAATGAAACAGCTTTCTCTAATAGAGAGACAAGCTTTTGAGCAGATTTGGGCTTGATTTCACTTCATTTGAACAGAAACACTATTTCAACATTTCTGGACTCAGAAAGCTGTAAACTGACAATCTTGATCATAGAAGTCCTAACATTAGTTTTTGTGTATATAACTTCTAACACATTAAAAACTGTCTTACAGCATTGCAGAAAACATTGTACTTCATAAGGCATAAGCATCTATCAGTTTGGCAAGATTTGCACTGAATACTGAATGAAACAGCTTTCTCTAATAGATAGACAAGCTTTTGAGCAGATTTGGGCTAGATTTCACTTCATTTGAACAGTAGCACTATTTCAACATTACTGGACTCAGAAAGCTGTAAACTGACAATCTTGATCATTGAAGTCCTAACATAAGTTTTTGTGCATATAACTTCTAACACATTAAAAACTGTCTTACAGCATTGCAGAAAACATTGTATTTCATATGGCATAAGCATCTATCAGTTTGGCAAGATTTGCACTGAATACTGAATGAAACAGCTTTCTCTATTAGAGAGACAAGCTTTTGAGCAGATTTGGGCTAGATTTCACTTCATTTGAACAGAAGTACTATTTCAGCATTACTGGACTCAGAAAGCTGTAAACTGACAATCTTGATCATTGAAGTCCTAACATAAGTTTTTGTGCATATAACTTCTAACACATTAAAAACTGTCTTACAGCATTGCAGAAAACATTGTATTTCATATGGCATAAGCATCTATCAGTTTGGCAAGATTTGCACTGAATACTGAATGAAACAGCTTTCTCTATTAGAGAGACAAGCTTTTGAGCAGATTTGGGCTTGATTTCACTTCATTTGAACAGAAACACTATTTCAACATTTCTGGACTCAGAAAGCTGTAAACTGACAATCTTGATCATTGAAGTCCTAACATTAGTTTTTGTGTATATAACTTCTAACACATTAAAAACTGTTTTACAGCATTGCAGAAAACATTGTACTTCATAAGGCATAAGCATCTATCAGTTTGGCAAGATTTGCACTGAATACTGAATGAAACAGCTTTCTCTATTAGAGAGACAAGCTTTTGAGCAGATTTGGGCTTGATTTCACTTCATTTGAACAGAAACACTATTTCAACATTTCTGGACTCAGAAAGCTGTAAACTGACAATCTTGATCATTGAAGTCCTAACATTAGTTTTTGTGTATATAACTTCTAACACATTAAAAACTGTTTTACAGCATTGCAGAAAACATTGTACTTCATAAGGCATAAGCATCTATCAGTTTGGCAAGATTTGCACTGAATACTGAATGAAACAGCTTTCTCTATTAGAGAGACAAGCTTTTGAGCAGATTTGGGCTTGATTTCACTTCATTTGAACAGAAACACTATTTCAACATTTCTGGACTCAGAAAGCTGTAAACTGACAATCTTGATCATTGAAGTCCTAACATAAGTTTTTGTGCATATAACTTCTAACACATTAAAAACTGTCTTACAGCATTGCAGAAAACATTGTATTTCATATGGCATAAGCATCTATCAGTTTGGCAAGATTTGCACTGAATACTGAATGAAACAGCTTTCTCTATTAGAGAGACAAGCTTTTGAGCAGATTTGGGCTAGATTTCACTTCATTTGAACAGAAACACTATTTCAACATTACTGGACTCAGAAAGCTGCAAACTGACAATCTTGATCATTGAAGTCCTAACATTAGTTTTTGTGTATATAACTTCTAACACATTAAAAACTGTCTTACAGCATTGCAGAAACCATTGTACTTCATAAGGCATAAGCATCTATCAGTTTGGCAAGATTTGCACTGAATACTGAATGAAACAGCTTTCTCTATTAGAGAGACAAGCTTTTGAGCAGATTTGGGCTTGATTTCACTTCATTTGAACAGAAACACTATTTCAATATTTCTGGACTCAGAAAGCTCTAAACTGACAATCTTGATCATAGAAGTCCTAACATTAGTTTTTGTGTATATAACTTCTAACACATTAAAAACTGTCTTACAGCATTGCAGAAAACATTGTACTTCATAAGGCATAAGCATCTATCAGTTTGGCAAGATTTGCACTGAATACTGAATGAAACAGCTTCCTCTAATAGAGAGACAAGCTTTTGAGCAGATTTGGGCTAGATTTCACTTCATTTGAACAGAAGTACTGTTTCAGCATTACTGGACTCAGAAAGCTGTAAACTGACAATCTTGATCATTGAAGTCCTAACATTAGTTTTTGTGTATATAACTTCTAACACATTAAAAACTGTTTTACAGCATTGCAGAAAACATTGTACTTCATAAGGCATAAGCATCTATCAGTTTGGCAAGATTTGCACTGAATACTGAATGAAACAGCTTTCTCTATTAGAGAGACAAGCTTTTGAGCAGATTTGGGCTTGATTTCACTTCATTTGAACAGAAACACTATTTCAACATTTCTGGACTCAGAAAGCTGTAAACTGACAATCTTGATCATTGAAGTCCTAACATAAGTTTTTGTGCATATAACTTCTAACACATTAAAAACTGTCTTACAGCATTGCAGAAAACATTGTATTTCATATGGCATAAGCATCTATCAGTTTGGCAAGATTTGCACTGAATACTGAATGAAACAGCTTTCTCTATTAGAGAGACAAGCTTTTGAGCAGATTTGGGCTTGATTTCACTTCATTTGAACAGAAACACTATTTCAACATTTCTGGACTCAGAAAGCTGTAAACTGACAATCTTGATCATTGAAGTCCTAACATTAGTTTTTGTGTATATAACTTCTAACACATTAAAAACTGTTTTACAGCATTGCAGAAAACATTGTACTTCATAAGGCATAAGCATCTATCAGTTTGGCAAGATTTGCACTGAATACTGAATGAAACAGCTTTCTCTAATAGAGAGACAAGCTTTTGAGCAGATTTGGGCTTGATTTCACTTCATTTGAACAGAAACACTATTTCAACATTTCTGGACTCAGAAAGCTGTAAACTGACAATCTTGATCATAGAAGTCCTAACATTAGTTTTTGTGTATATAACTTCTAACACATTAAAAACTGTCTTACAGCATTGCAGAAAACATTGTACTTCATAAGGCATAAGCATCTATCAGTTTGGCAAGATTTGCACTGAATACTGAATGAAACAGCTTCCTCTAATAGAGAGACAAGCTTTTGAGCAGATTTGGGCTAGATTTCACTTCATTTGAACAGAAGTACTGTTTCAGCATTACTGGACTCAGAAAGCTGTAAACTGACAATCTTGATCATTGAAGTCCTAACATTAGTTTTTGTGTATATAACTTCTAACACATTAAAAACTGTCTTACAGCATTGCAGAAAACATTGTACTTCATAAGGCATAAGCATCTATCAGTTTGGCAAGATTTGCACTGAATACTGAATGAAACAGCTTTCTCTAATAGAGAGACAAGCTTTTGAGCAGATTTGGGCTAGATTTCACTTCATTTGAACAGAAGTACTGTTTCAGCATTACTGGACTCAGAAAGCTGTAAACTGACAATCTTGATCATTGAAGTCCTAACATAAGTTTTTGTGCATATAACTTCTAACACATTAAAAACTGTCTTACAGCATTGCAGAAAACATTGTATTTCATATGGCATAAGCATCTATCAGTTTGGCAAGATTTGCACTGAATACTGAATGAAACAGCTTTCTCTATTAGAGAGACAAGCTTTTGAGCAGATTTGGGCTTGATTTCACTTCATTTGAACAGAAACACTATTTCAACATTTCTGGACTCAGAAAGCTGTAAACTGACAATCTTGATCATTGAAGTCCTAACATTAGTTTTTGTGTATATAACTTCTAACACATTAAAAACTGTTTTACAGCATTGCAGAAAACATTGTACTTCATAAGGCATAAGCATCTATCAGTTTGGCAAGATTTGCACTGAATACTGAATGAAACAGCTTTCTCTAATAGAGAGACAAGCTTTTGAGCAGATTTGGGCTTGATTTCACTTCATTTGAACAGAAACACTATTTCAACATTTCTGGACTCAGAAAGCTGTAAACTGACAATCTTGATCATAGAAGTCCTAACATTAGTTTTTGTGTATATAACTTCTAACACATTAAAAACTGTCTTACAGCATTGCAGAAAACATTGTACTTCATAAGGCATAAGCATCTATCAGTTTGGCAAGATTTGCACTGAATACTGAATGAAACAGCTTTCTCTAATAGATAGACAAGCTTTTGAGCAGATTTGGGCTAGATTTCACTTCATTTGAACAGAAGTACTATTTCAGCATTACTGGACTCAGAAAGCTGTAAACTGACAATCTTGATCATTGAAGTCCTAACATAAGTTTTTGTGCATATAACTTCTAACACATTAAAAACTGTCTTACAGCATTGCAGAAAACATTGTATTTCATATGGCATAAGCATCTATCAGTTTGGCAAGATTTGCACTGAATACTGAATGAAACAGCTTTCTCTATTAGAGAGACAAGCTTTTGAGCAGATTTGGGCTTGATTTCACTTCATTTGAACAGAAACACTATTTCAACATTTCTGGACTCAGAAAGCTGTAAACTGACAATCTTGATCATTGAAGTCCTAACATAAGTTTTTGTGCATATAACTTCTAACACATTAAAAACTGTCTTACAGCATTGCAGAAAACATTGTATTTCATATGGCATAAGCATCTATCAGTTTGGCAAGATTTGCACTGAATACTGAATGAAACAGCTTTCTCTAATAGAGAGACAAGCTTTTGAGCAGATTTGGGCTTGATTTCACTTCATTTGAACAGAAACACTATTTCAACATTTCTGGACTCAGAAAGCTGTAAACTGACAATCTTGATCATAGAAGTCCTAACATTAGTTTTTGTGTATATAACTTCTAACACATTAAAAACTGTCTTACAGCATTGCAGAAAACATTGTACTTCATAAGGCATAAGCATCTATCAGTTTGGCAAGATTTGCACTGAATACTGAATGAAACAGCTTTCTCTAATAGATAGACAAGCTTTTGAGCAGATTTGGGCTAGATTTCACTTCATTTGAACAGTAGCACTATTTCAACATTACTGGACTCAGAAAGCTGTAAACTGACAATCTTGATCATTGAAGTCCTAACATAAGTTTTTGTGCATATAACTTCTAACACATTAAAAACTGTCTTACAGCATTGCAGAAAACATTGTATTTCATATGGCATAAGCATCTATCAGTTTGGCAAGATTTGCACTGAATACTGAATGAAACAGCTTTCTCTATTAGAGAGACAAGCTTTTGAGCAGATTTGGGCTAGATTTCACTTCATTTGAACAGAAGTACTATTTCAGCATTACTGGACTCAGAAAGCTGTAAACTGACAATCTTGATCATTGAAGTCCTAACATAAGTTTTTGTGCATATAACTTCTAACACATTAAAAACTGTCTTACAGCATTGCAGAAAACATTGTATTTCATATGGCATAAGCATCTATCAGTTTGGCAAGATTTGCACTGAATACTGAATGAAACAGCTTTCTCTATTAGAGAGACAAGCTTTTGAGCAGATTTGGGCTTGATTTCACTTCATTTGAACAGAAACACTATTTCAACATTTCTGGACTCAGAAAGCTGTAAACTGACAATCTTGATCATTGAAGTCCTAACATTAGTTTTTGTGTATATAACTTCTAACACATTAAAAACTGTTTTACAGCATTGCAGAAAACATTGTACTTCATAAGGCATAAGCATCTATCAGTTTGGCAAGATTTGCACTGAATACTGAATGAAACAGCTTTCTCTATTAGAGAGACAAGCTTTTGAGCAGATTTGGGCTTGATTTCACTTCATTTGAACAGAAACACTATTTCAACATTTCTGGACTCAGAAAGCTGTAAACTGACAATCTTGATCATTGAAGTCCTAACATTAGTTTTTGTGTATATAACTTCTAACACATTAAAAACTGTTTTACAGCATTGCAGAAAACATTGTACTTCATAAGGCATAAGCATCTATCAGTTTGGCAAGATTTGCACTGAATACTGAATGAAACAGCTTTCTCTATTAGAGAGACAAGCTTTTGAGCAGATTTGGGCTTGATTTCACTTCATTTGAACAGAAACACTATTTCAACATTTCTGGACTCAGAAAGCTGTAAACTGACAATCTTGATCATTGAAGTCCTAACATAAGTTTTTGTGCATATAACTTCTAACACATTAAAAACTGTCTTACAGCATTGCAGAAAACATTGTATTTCATATGGCATAAGCATCTATCAGTTTGGCAAGATTTGCACTGAATACTGAATGAAACAGCTTTCTCTATTAGAGAGACAAGCTTTTGAGCAGATTTGGGCTAGATTTCACTTCATTTGAACAGAAACACTATTTCAACATTACTGGACTCAGAAAGCTGCAAACTGACAATCTTGATCATTGAAGTCCTAACATTAGTTTTTGTGTATATAACTTCTAACACATTAAAAACTGTCTTACAGCATTGCAGAAACCATTGTACTTCATAAGGCATAAGCATCTATCAGTTTGGCAAGATTTGCACTGAATACTGAATGAAACAGCTTTCTCTATTAGAGAGACAAGCTTTTGAGCAGATTTGGGCTTGATTTCACTTCATTTGAACAGAAACACTATTTCAACATTTCTGGACTCAGAAAGCTGTAAACTGACAATCTTGATCATAGAAGTCCTAACATTAGTTTTTGTGTATATAACTTCTAACACATTAAAAACTGTCTTACAGCATTGCAGAAAACATTGTACTTCATAAGGCATAAGCATCTATCAGTTTGGCAAGATTTGCACTGAATACTGAATGAAACAGCTTCCTCTAATAGAGAGACAAGCTTTTGAGCAGATTTGGGCTAGATTTCACTTCATTTGAACAGAAGTACTGTTTCAGCATTACTGGACTCAGAAAGCTGTAAACTGACAATCTTGATCATTGAAGTCCTAACATTAGTTTTTGTGTATATAACTTCTAACACATTAAAAACTGTTTTACAGCATTGCAGAAAACATTGTACTTCATAAGGCATAAGCATCTATCAGTTTGGCAAGATTTGCACTGAATACTGAATGAAACAGCTTTCTCTATTAGAGAGACAAGCTTTTGAGCAGATTTGGGCTTGATTTCACTTCATTTGAACAGAAACACTATTTCAACATTTCTGGACTCAGAAAGCTGTAAACTGACAATCTTGATCATTGAAGTCCTAACATAAGTTTTTGTGCATATAACTTCTAACACATTAAAAACTGTCTTACAGCATTGCAGAAAACATTGTATTTCATATGGCATAAGCATCTATCAGTTTGGCAAGATTTGCACTGAATACTGAATGAAACAGCTTTCTCTATTAGAGAGACAAGCTTTTGAGCAGATTTGGGCTTGATTTCACTTCATTTGAACAGAAACACTATTTCAACATTTCTGGACTCAGAAAGCTGTAAACTGACAATCTTGATCATTGAAGTCCTAACATTAGTTTTTGTGTATATAACTTCTAACACATTAAAAACTGTTTTACAGCATTGCAGAAAACATTGTACTTCATAAGGCATAAGCATCTATCAGTTTGGCAAGATTTGCACTGAATACTGAATGAAACAGCTTTCTCTAATAGAGAGACAAGCTTTTGAGCAGATTTGGGCTTGATTTCACTTCATTTGAACAGAAACACTATTTCAACATTTCTGGACTCAGAAAGCTATAAACTGACAATCTTGATCATAGAAGTCCTAACATTAGTTTTTGTGTATATAACTTCTAACACATTAAAAACTGTCTTACAGCATTGCAGAAAACATTGTACTTCATAAGGCATAAGCATCTATCAGTTTGGCAAGATTTGCACTGAATACTGAATGAAACAGCTTCCTCTAATAGAGAGACAAGCTTTTGAGCAGATTTGGGCTAGATTTCACTTCATTTGAACAGAAGTACTGTTTCAGCATTACTGGACTCAGAAAGCTGTAAACTGACAATCTTGATCATTGAAGTCCTAACATTAGTTTTTGTGTATATAACTTCTAACACATTAAAAACTGTCTTACAGCATTGCAGAAAACATTGTACTTCATAAGGCATAAGCATCTATCAGTTTGGCAAGATTTGCACTGAATACTGAATGAAACAGCTTTCTCTAATAGAGAGACAAGCTTTTGAGCAGATTTGGGCTAGATTTCACTTCATTTGAACAGAAGTACTGTTTCAGCATTACTGGACTCAGAAAGCTGTAAACTGACAATCTTGATCATTGAAGTCCTAACATAAGTTTTTGTGCATATAACTTCTAACACATTAAAAACTGTCTTACAGCATTGCAGAAAACATTGTATTTCATATGGCATAAGCATCTATCAGTTTGGCAAGATTTGCACTGAATACTGAATGAAACAGCTTTCTCTATTAGAGAGACAAGCTTTTGAGCAGATTTGGGCTTGATTTCACTTCATTTGAACAGAAACACTATTTCAACATTTCTGGACTCAGAAAGCTGTAAACTGACAATCTTGATCATTGAAGTCCTAACATTAGTTTTTGTGTATATAACTTCTAACACATTAAAAACTGTTTTACAGCATTGCAGAAAACATTGTACTTCATAAGGCATAAGCATCTATCAGTTTGGCAAGATTTGCACTGAATACTGAATGAAACAGCTTTCTCTAATAGAGAGACAAGCTTTTGAGCAGATTTGGGCTTGATTTCACTTCATTTGAACAGAAACACTATTTCAACATTTCTGGACTCAGAAAGCTGTAAACTGACAATCTTGATCATAGAAGTCCTAACATTAGTTTTTGTGTATATAACTTCTAACACATTAAAAACTGTCTTACAGCATTGCAGAAAACATTGTACTTCATAAGGCATAAGCATCTATCAGTTTGGCAAGATTTGCACTGAATACTGAATGAAACAGCTTTCTCTAATAGATAGACAAGGTTTTGAGCAGATTTGGGCTAGATTTCACTTCATTTGAACAGAAGTACTATTTCAGCATTACTGGACTCAGAAAGCTGTAAACTGACAATCTTGATCATTGAAGTCCTAACATAAGTTTTTGTGCATATAACTTCTAACACATTAAAAACTGTCTTACAGCATTGCAGAAAACATTGTATTTCATATGGCATAAGCATCTATCAGTTTGGCAAGATTTGCACTGAATACTGAATGAAACAGCTTTCTCTATTAGAGAGACAAGCTTTTGAGCAGATTTGGGCTTGATTTCACTTCATTTGAACAGAAACACTATTTCAACATTTCTGGACTCAGAAAGCTGTAAACTGACAATCTTGATCATTGAAGTCCTAACATAAGTTTTTGTGCATATAACTTCTAACACATTAAAAACTGTCTTACAGCATTGCAGAAAACATTGTATTTCATATGGCATAAGCATCTATCAGTTTGGCAAGATTTGCACTGAATACTGAATGAAACAGCTTTCTCTATTAGAGAGACAAGCTTTTGAGCAGATTTGGGCTTGATTTCACTTCATTTGAACAGAAACACTATTTCAACATTTCTGGACTCAGAAAGCTGTAAACTGACAATCTTGATCATTGAAGTCCTAACATTAGTTTTTGTGTATATAACTTCTAACACATTAAAAACTGATTTACAGCATTGCAGAAAACATTGTACTTCATAAGGCATAAGCATCTATCAGTTTGGCAAGATTTGCACTGAATACTGAATGAAACAGCTTTCTCTAATAGAGAGACAAGCTTTTGAGCAGATTTGGGCTTGATTTCACTTCATTTGAACAGAAACACTATTTCAACATTTCTGGACTCAGAAAGCTGTAAACTGACAATCTTGATCATAGAAGTCCTAACATTAGTTTTTGTGTATATAACTTCTAACACATTAAAAACTGTCTTACAGCATTGCAGAAAACATTGTACTTCATAAGGCATAAGCATCTATCAGTTTGGCAAGATTTGCACTGAATACTGAATGAAACAGCTTTCTCTAATAGATAGACAAGCTTTTGAGCAGATTTGGGCTAGATTTCACTTCATTTGAACAGAAGTACTATTTCAGCATTACTGGACTCAGAAAGCTGTAAACTGACAATCTTGATCATTGAAGTCCTAACATAAGTTTTTGTGCATATAACTTCTAACACATTAAAAACTGTCTTACAGCATTGCAGAAAACATTGTATTTCATATGGCATAAGCATCTATCAGTTTGGCAAGATTTGCACTGAATACTGAATGAAACAGCTTTCTCTATTAGAGAGACAAGCTTTTGAGCAGATTTGGGCTAGATTTCACTTCATTTGAACAGAAGTACTATTTCAGCATTACTGGACTCAGAAAGCTGTAAACTGACAATCTTGATCATTGAAGTCCTAACATAAGTTTTTGTGCATATAACTTCTAACACATTAAAAACTGTCTTACAGCAATTGCAGAAAACATTGTATTTCAAATGGCATAAGCATCTATCAGTTTGGCAAGATTTGCACTGAATACTGAATGAAACAGCTTTCTCTATTAGAGAGACAAGCTTTTGAGCAGATTTGGGCTTGATTTCACTTCATTTGAACAGAAACACTATTTCAACATTTCTGGACTCAGAAAGCTGTAAACTGACAATCTTGATCATTGAAGTCCTAACATTAGTTTTTGTGTATATAACTTCTAACACATTAAAAACTGTTTTACAGCATTGCAGAAAACATTGTACTTCATAAGGCATAAGCATCTATCAGTTTGGCAAGATTTGCACTGAATACTGAATGAAACAGCTTTCTCTATTAGAGAGACAAGCTTTTGAGCAGATTTGGGCTTGATTTCACTTCATTTGAACAGAAACACTATTTCAACATTTCTGGACTCAGAAAGCTGTAAACTGACAATCTTGATCATTGAAGTCCTAACATAAGTTTTTGTGCATATAACTTCTAACACATTAAAAACTGTCTTACAGCATTGCAGAAAACATTGTATTTCATATGGCATAAGCATCTATCAGTTTGGCAAGATTTGCACTGAATACTGAATGAAACAGCTTTCTCTATTAGAGAGACAAGCTTTTGAGCAGATTTGGGCTAGATTTCACTTCATTTGAACAGAAACACTATTTCAACATTACTGGACTCAGAAAGCTGCAAACTGACAATCTTGATCATTGAAGTCCTAACATTAGTTTTTGTGTATATAACTTCTAACACATTAAAAACTGTCTTACAGCATTGCAGAAACCATTGTACTTCATAAGGCATAAGCATCTATCAGTTTGGCAAGATTTGCACTGAATACTGAATGAAACAGCTTTCTCTATTAGAGAGACAAGCTTTTGAGCAGATTTGGGCTTGATTTCACTTCATTTGAACAGAAACACTATTTCAACATTTCTGGACTCAGAAAGCTGTAAACTGACAATCTTGATCATAGAAGTCCTAACATTAGTTTTTGTGTATATAACTTCTAACACATTAAAAACTGTCTTACAGCATTGCAGAAAACATTGTACTTCATAAGGCATAAGCATCTATCAGTTTGGCAAGATTTGCACTGAATACTGAATGAAACAGCTTGCTCTAATAGAGAGACAAGCTTTTGAGCAGATTTGGGCTAGATTTCACTTCATTTGAACAGAAGTACTGTTTCAGCATTACTGGACTCAGAAAGCTGTAAACTGACAATCTTGATCATTGAAGTCCTAACATAAGTTTTTGTGCATATAACTTCTAACACATTAAAAACTGTCTTACAGCATTGCAGAAAACATTGTATTTCATATGGCATAAGCATCTATCAGTTTGGCAAGATTTGCACTGAATACTGAATGAAACAGCTTTCTCTATTAGAGAGACAAGCTTTTGAGCAGATTTGGGCTTGATTTCACTTCATTTGAACAGAAACACTATTTCAACATTTCTGGACTCAGAAAGCTGTAAACTGACAATCTTGATCATTGAAGTCCTAACATTAGTTTTTGTGTATATAACTTCTAACACATTAAAAACTGTTTTACAGCATTGCAGAAAACATTG
This sequence comes from Carassius gibelio, assembly GCF_023724105.1. NCBI lineage: Eukaryota > Metazoa > Chordata > Actinopteri > Cypriniformes > Cyprinidae > Carassius > Carassius gibelio. Next base: position 24,499,565 of record NC_068394.1, on the reverse strand, counting down.
TACTTCATAAGGCATAAGCATCTATCAGTTTGGCAAGATTTGCACTGAATACTGAATGAAACAGCTTTCTCTAATAGAGAGACAAGCTTTTGAGCAGATTTGGGCTTGATTTCACTTCATTTGAACAGAAACACTATTTCAACATTTCTGGACTCAGAAAGCTGTAAACTGACAATCTTGATCATAGAAGTCCTAACATTAGTTTTTGTGTATATAACTTCTAACACATTAAAAACTGTCTTACAGCATTGCAGAAAACATTGTACTTCATAAGGCATAAGCATCTATCAGTTTGGCAAGATTTGCACTGAATACTGAATGAAACAGCTTTCTCTATTAGAGAGACAAGCTTTTGAGCAGATTTGGGCTAGATTTCACTTCATTTGAACAGAAACACTATTTCAACATTTCTGGACTCAGAAAGCTGTAAACTGACAATCTTGATCATAGAAGTCCTAACATTAGTTTTTGTGTATATAACTTCTAACACATTAAAAACTGTCTTACAGCATTGCAGAAAACATTGTACTTCATAAGGCATAAGCATCTATCAGTTTGGCAAGATTTGCACTGAATACTGAATGAAACAGCTTCCTCTAATAGAGAGACAAGCTTTTGAGCAGATTTGGGCTAGATTTCACTTCATTTGAACAGAAGTACTGTTTCAGCATTACTGGACTCAGAAAGCTGTAAACTGACAATCTTGATCATTGAAGTCCTAACATTAGTTTTTGTGTATATAACTTCTAACACATTAAAAACTGTCTTACAGCATTGCAGAAAACATTGTACTTCATAAGGCATAAGCATCTATCAGTTTGGCAAGATTTGCACTGAATACTGAATGAAACAGCTTTCTCTAATAGAGAGACAAGCTTTTGAGCAGATTTGGGCTAGATTTCACTTCATTTGAACAGAAGTACTGTTTCAGCATTACTGGACTCAGAAAGCTGTAAACTGACAATCTTGATCATTGAAGTCCTAACATAAGTTTTTGTGCATATAACTTCTAACACATTAAAAACTGTCTTACAGCATTGCAGAAAACATTGTATTTCATATGGCATAAGCATCTATCAGTTTGGCAAGATTTGCACTGAATACTGAATGAAACAGCTTTCTCTATTAGAGAGACAAGCTTTTGAGCAGATTTGGGCTTGATTTCACTTCATTTGAACAGAAACACTATTTCAACATTTCTGGACTCAGAAAGCTGTAAACTGACAATCTTGATCATTGAAGTCCTAACATTAGTTTTTGTGTATATAACTTCTAACACATTAAAAACTGTTTTACAGCATTGCAGAAAACATTGTACTTCATAAGGCATAAGCATCTATCAGTTTGGCAAGATTTGCACTGAATACTGAATGAAACAGCTTTCTCTAATAGAGAGACAAGCTTTTGAGCAGATTTGGGCTTGATTTCACTTCATTTGAACAGAAACACTATTTCAACATTTCTGGACTCAGAAAGCTGTAAACTGACAATCTTGATCATAGAAGTCCTAACATTAGTTTTTGTGTATATAACTTCTAACACATTAAAAACTGTCTTACAGCATTGCAGAAAACATTGTACTTCATAAGGCATAAGCATCTATCAGTTTGGCAAGATTTGCACTGAATACTGAATGAAACAGCTTTCTCTAATAGATAGACAAGGTTTTGAGCAGATTTGGGCTAGATTTCACTTCATTTGAACAGAAGTACTATTTCAGCATTACTGGACTCAGAAAGCTGTAAACTGACAATCTTGATCATTGAAGTCCTAACATAAGTTTTTGTGCATATAACTTCTAACACATTAAAAACTGTCTTACAGCATTGCAGAAAACATTGTATTTCATATGGCATAAGCATCTATCAGTTTGGCAAGATTTGCACTGAATACTGAATGAAACAGCTTTCTCTATTAGAGAGACAAGCTTTTGAGCAGATTTGGGCTTGATTTCACTTCATTTGAACAGAAACACTATTTCAACATTTCTGGACTCAGAAAGCTGTAAACTGACAATCTTGATCATTGAAGTCCTAACATAAGTTTTTGTGCATATAACTTCTAACACATTAAAAACTGTCTTACAGCATTGCAGAAAACATTGTATTTCATATGGCATAAGCATCTATCAGTTTGGCAAGATTTGCACTGAATACTGAATGAAACAGCTTTCTCTATTAGAGAGACAAGCTTTTGAGCAGATTTGGGCTTGATTTCACTTCATTTGAACAGAAACACTATTTCAACATTTCTGGACTCAGAAAGCTGTAAACTGACAATCTTGATCATTGAAGTCCTAACATTAGTTTTTGTGTATATAACTTCTAACACATTAAAAACTGATTTACAGCATTGCAGAAAACATTGTACTTCATAAGGCATAAGCATCTATCAGTTTGGCAAGATTTGCACTGAATACTGAATGAAACAGCTTTCTCTAATAGAGAGACAAGCTTTTGAGCAGATTTGGGCTTGATTTCACTTCATTTGAACAGAAACACTATTTCAACATTTCTGGACTCAGAAAGCTGTAAACTGACAATCTTGATCATAGAAGTCCTAACATTAGTTTTTGTGTATATAACTTCTAACACATTAAAAACTGTCTTACAGCATTGCAGAAAACATTGTACTTCATAAGGCATAAGCATCTATCAGTTTGGCAAGATTTGCACTGAATACTGAATGAAACAGCTTTCTCTAATAGATAGACAAGCTTTTGAGCAGATTTGGGCTAGATTTCACTTCATTTGAACAGAAGTACTATTTCAGCATTACTGGACTCAGAAAGCTGTAAACTGACAATCTTGATCATTGAAGTCCTAACATAAGTTTTTGTGCATATAACTTCTAACACATTAAAAACTGTCTTACAGCATTGCAGAAAACATTGTATTTCATATGGCATAAGCATCTATCAGTTTGGCAAGATTTGCACTGAATACTGAATGAAACAGCTTTCTCTATTAGAGAGACAAGCTTTTGAGCAGATTTGGGCTAGATTTCACTTCATTTGAACAGAAGTACTATTTCAGCATTACTGGACTCAGAAAGCTGTAAACTGACAATCTTGATCATTGAAGTCCTAACATAAGTTTTTGTGCATATAACTTCTAACACATTAAAAACTGTCTTACAGCAATTGCAGAAAACATTGTATTTCAAATGGCATAAGCATCTATCAGTTTGGCAAGATTTGCACTGAATACTGAATGAAACAGCTTTCTCTATTAGAGAGACAAGCTTTTGAGCAGATTTGGGCTTGATTTCACTTCATTTGAACAGAAACACTATTTCAACATTTCTGGACTCAGAAAGCTGTAAACTGACAATCTTGATCATTGAAGTCCTAACATTAGTTTTTGTGTATATAACTTCTAACACATTAAAAACTGTTTTACAGCATTGCAGAAAACATTGTACTTCATAAGGCATAAGCATCTATCAGTTTGGCAAGATTTGCACTGAATACTGAATGAAACAGCTTTCTCTATTAGAGAGACAAGCTTTTGAGCAGATTTGGGCTTGATTTCACTTCATTTGAACAGAAACACTATTTCAACATTTCTGGACTCAGAAAGCTGTAAACTGACAATCTTGATCATTGAAGTCCTAACATAAGTTTTTGTGCATATAACTTCTAACACATTAAAAACTGTCTTACAGCATTGCAGAAAACATTGTATTTCATATGGCATAAGCATCTATCAGTTTGGCAAGATTTGCACTGAATACTGAATGAAACAGCTTTCTCTATTAGAGAGACAAGCTTTTGAGCAGATTTGGGCTAGATTTCACTTCATTTGAACAGAAACACTATTTCAACATTACTGGACTCAGAAAGCTGCAAACTGACAATCTTGATCATTGAAGTCCTAACATTAGTTTTTGTGTATATAACTTCTAACACATTAAAAACTGTCTTACAGCATTGCAGAAACCATTGTACTTCATAAGGCATAAGCATCTATCAGTTTGGCAAGATTTGCACTGAATACTGAATGAAACAGCTTTCTCTATTAGAGAGACAAGCTTTTGAGCAGATTTGGGCTTGATTTCACTTCATTTGAACAGAAACACTATTTCAACATTTCTGGACTCAGAAAGCTGTAAACTGACAATCTTGATCATAGAAGTCCTAACATTAGTTTTTGTGTATATAACTTCTAACACATTAAAAACTGTCTTACAGCATTGCAGAAAACATTGTACTTCATAAGGCATAAGCATCTATCAGTTTGGCAAGATTTGCACTGAATACTGAATGAAACAGCTTCCTCTAATAGAGAGACAAGCTTTTGAGCAGATTTGGGCTAGATTTCACTTCATTTGAACAGAAGTACTGTTTCAGCATTACTGGACTCAGAAAGCTGTAAACTGACAATCTTGATCATTGAAGTCCTAACATAAGTTTTTGTGCATATAACTTCTAACACATTAAAAACTGTCTTACAGCATTGCAGAAAACATTGTATTTCATATGGCATAAGCATCTATCAGTTTGGCAAGATTTGCACTGAATACTGAATGAAACAGCTTTCTCTATTAGAGAGACAAGCTTTTGAGCAGATTTGGGCTTGATTTCACTTCATTTGAACAGAAACACTATTTCAACATTTCTGGACTCAGAAAGCTGTAAACTGACAATCTTGATCATTGAAGTCCTAACATTAGTTTTTGTGTATATAACTTCTAACACATTAAAAACTGTTTTACAGCATTGCAGAAAACATTGTACTTCATAAGGCATAAGCATCTATCAGTTTGGCAAGATTTGCACTGAATACTGAATGAAACAGCTTTCTCTAATAGAGAGACAAGCTTTTGAGCAGATTTGGGCTTGATTTCACTTCATTTGAACAGAAACACTATTTCAACATTTCTGGACTCAGAAAGCTGTAAACTGACAATCTTGATCATAGAAGTCCTAACATTAGTTTTTGTGTATATAACTTCTAACACATTAAAAACTGTCTTACAGCATTGCAGAAAACATTGTACTTCATAAGGCATAAGCATCTATCAGTTTGGCAAGATTTGCACTGAATACTGAATGAAACAGCTTTCTCTAATAGATAGACAAGCTTTTGAGCAGATTTGGGCTAGATTTCACTTCATTTGAACAGAAGTACTATTTCAGCATTACTGGACTCAGAAAGCTGTAAACTGACAATCTTGATCATTGAAGTCCTAACATAAGTTTTTGTGCATATAACTTCTAACACATTAAAAACTGTCTTACAGCATTGCAGAAAACATTGTATTTCATATGGCATAAGCATCTATCAGTTTGGCAAGATTTGCACTGAATACTGAATGAAACAGCTTTCTCTATTAGAGAGACAAGCTTTTGAGCAGATTTGGGCTAGATTTCACTTCATTTGAACAGAAGTTTTATTTCAGCATTACTGGACTCAGAAAGCTGTAAACTGACAATCTTGATCATTGAAGTCCTAACATAAGTTTTTGTGCATATAACTTCTAACACATTAAAAACTGTCTTACAGCATTGCAGAAAACATTGTATTTCATATGGCATAAGCATCTATCAGTTTGGCAAGATTTGCACTGAATACTGAATGAAACAGCTTTCTCTATTAGAGAGACAAGCTTTTGAGCAGATTTGGGCTTGATTTCACTTCATTTGAACAGAAACACTATTTCAACATTTCTGGACTCAGAAAGCTGTAAACTGACAATCTTGATCATAGAAGTCCTAACATTAGTTTTTGTGTATATAACTTCTAACACATTAAAAACTGTCTTACAGCATTGCAGAAAACATTGTACTTCATAAGGCATAAGCATCTATCAGTTTGGCAAGATTTGCACTGAATACTGAATGAAACAGCTTTCTCTAATAGATAGACAAGCTTTTGAGCAGATTTGGGCTAGATTTCACTTCATTTGAACAGAAGTACTATTTCAGCATTACTGGACTCAGAAAGCTGTAAACTGACAATCTTGATCATTGAAGTCCTAACATAAGTTTTTGTGCATATAACTTCTAACACATTAAAAACTGTCTTACAGCATTGCAGAAAACATTGTATTTCATATGGCATAAGCATCTATCAGTTTGGCAAGATTTGCACTGAATACTGAATGAAACAGCTTTCTCTATTAGAGAGACAAGCTTTTGAGCAGATTTGGGCTTGATTTCACTTCATTTGAACAGAAACACTATTTCAACATTTCTGGACTCAGAAAGCTGTAAACTGACAATCTTGATCATTGAAGTCCTAACATTAGTTTTTGTGTATATAACTTCTAACACATTAAAAACTGTTTTACAGCATTGCAGAAAACATTGTACTTCATAAGGCATAAGCATCTATCAGTTTGGCAAGATTTGCACTGAATACTGAATGAAACAGCTTTCTCTATTAGAGAGACAAGCTTTTGAGCAGATTTGGGCTTGATTTCACTTCATTTGAACAGAAACACTATTTCAACATTTCTGGACTCAGAAAGCTGTAAACTGACAATCTTGATCATTGAAGTCCTAACATAAGTTTTTGTGCATATAACTTCTAACACATTAAAAACTGTCTTACAGCATTGCAGAAAACATTGTATTTCAAATGGCATAAGCATCTATCAGTTTGGCAAGATTTGCACTGAATACTGAATGAAACAGCTTTCTCTATTAGAGAGACAAGCTTTTGAGCAGATTTGGGCTTGATTTCACTTCATTTGAACAGAAACACTATTTCAACATTTCTGGACTCAGAAAGCTGTAAACTGACAATCTTGATCATTGAAGTCCTAACATTAGTTTTTGTGTATATAACTTCTAACACATTAAAAACTGTTTTACAGCATTGCAGAAAACATTGTACTTCATAAGGCATAAGCATCTATCAGTTTGGCAAGATTTGCACTGAATACTGAATGAAACAGCTTTCTCTATTAGAGAGACAAGCTTTTGAGCAGATTTGGGCTTGATTTCACTTCATTTGAACAGAAACACTATTTCAACATTTCTGGACTCAGAAAGCTGTAAACTGACAATCTTGATCATTGAAGTCCTAACATAAGTTTTTGTGCATATAACTTCTAACACATTAAAAACTGTCTTACAGCATTGCAGAAAACATTGTATTTCATATGGCATAAGCATCTATCAGTTTGGCAAGATTTGCACTGAATACTGAATGAAACAGCTTTCTCTATTAGAGAGACAAGCTTTTGAGCAGATTTGGGCTAGATTTCACTTCATTTGAACAGAAACACTATTTCAACATTACTGGACTCAGAAAGCTGCAAACTGACAATCTTGATCATTGAAGTCCTAACATTAGTTTTTGTGTATATAACTTCTAACACATTAAAAACTGTCTTACAGCATTGCAGAAACCATTGTACTTCATAAGGCATAAGCATCTATCAGTTTGGCAAGATTTGCACTGAATACTGAATGAAACAGCTTTCTCTATTAGAGAGACAAGCTTTTGAGCAGATTTGGGCTTGATTTCACTTCATTTGAACAGAAACACTATTTCAACATTTCTGGACTCAGAAAGCTGTAAACTGACAATCTTGATCATTGAAGTCCTAACATTAGTTTTTGTGTATATAACTTCTAACACATTAAAAACTGTTTTACAGCATTGCAGAAAACATTGTACTTCATAAGGCATAAGCATCTATCAGTTTGGCAAGATTTGCACTGAATACTGAATGAAACAGCTTTCTCTAATAGAGAGACAAGCTTTTGAGCAGATTTGGGCTAGATTTCACTTCATTTGAACAGAAGTACTGTTTCAGCATTACTGGACTCAGAAAGCTGTAAACTGACAATCTTGATCATTGAAGTCCTAACATAAGTTTTTGTGCATATAACTTCTAACACATTAAAAACTGTCTTACAGCATTGCAGAAAACATTGTATTTCATATGGCATAAGCATCTATCAGTTTGGCAAGATTTGCACTGAATACTGAATGAAACAGCTTTCTCTATTAGAGAGACAAGCTTTTGAGCAGATTTGGGCTAGATTTCACTTCATTTGAACAGAAGTACTATTTCAGCATTACTGGACTCAGAAAGCTGTAAACTGACAATCTTGATCATTGAAGTCCTAACATAAGTTTTTGTGCATATAACTTCTAACACATTAAAAACTGTTTTACAGCATTGCAGAAAACATTGTACTTCATAAGGCATAAGTATCTATCAGTTTGGCAAGATTTGCACTGAATACTGAATGAAACAGCTTTCTCTAATAGAGAGACAAGCTTTTGAGCAGATTTGGGCTTGATTTCACTTCATTTGAACAGAAACACTATTTCAACATTTCTGGACTCAGAAAGCTGTAAACTGACAATCTTGATCATTGAAGTCCTAACCTTAGTTTTTTTGTATATAACTTCTAACACATTAAAAACTGTTTTACAGCATTGCAGAAAACATTGTACTTCATAAGGCATAAGCATCTATCAGTTTGGCAAGATTTGCACTGAATACTGAATGAAACAGCTTCCTCTAATAGAGAGACAAGCTTTTGAGCAGATTTGGGCTAGATTTCACTTCATTTGAACAGAAGTACTGTTTCAGCATTACTGGACTCAGAAAGCTGTAAACTGACAATCTTGATCATTGAAGTCCTAACATTAGTTTTTTTGTATATAACTTCTAACACATTAAAAACTGTCTTACAGCATTGCAGAAAACATTGTATTTCATATGGCATAAGCATCTATCAGTTTGGCAAGATTTGCACTGAATACTGAATGAAACAGCTTTCTCTATTAGAGAGACAAGCTTTTGAGCAGATTTGGGCTTGATTTCACTTCATTTGAACAGAAGTACTGTTTCAGCATTACTGGACTCAGAAAGCTGTAAACTGACAATCTTGATCATTGAAGTCCTAACATTAGTTTTTTTGTATATAACTTCTAACACATTAAAAACTGTCTTACAGCATTGCAGAAAACATTGTATTTCATATTGCATAAGAATCTATCAGTTTGGCAAGATTTGCACTGAATACTGAATGAAACAGCTTTCTCTATTAGAGAGACAAGCTTTTGAGCAGATTTGGGCTTGATTTCACTTCATTTGAACAGAAACACTATTTCAACATTTCTGGACTCAGAAAGCTGTAAACTGACAATCTTGATCATTGAAGTCCTAACATTAGTTTTTGTGTATATAACTTCTAACACATTAAAAACTGTTTTACAGCATTGCAGAAAACATTGTACTTCATAAGGCATAAGCATCTATCAGTTTGGCAAGATTTGCACTGAATACTGAATGAAACAGCTTTCTCTAATAGAGAGACAAGCTTTTGAGCAGATTTGGGCTAGATTTCACTTCATTTGAACAGAAGTACTGTTTCAGCATTACTGGACTCAGAAAGCTGTAAACTGACAATCTTGATCATTGAAGTCCTAACATTAGTTTTTGTGTATATAACTTCTAACACATTAAAAACTGTCTTACAGCATTGCAGAAAACATTGTACTTCATAAGGCATAAGCATCTATCAGTTTGGCAAGATTTGCACTGAATACTGAATGAAACAGCTTTCTCTATTGGAGAGACAAGCTTTTGAGCAGATTTGGGCTTGATTTCACTTCATTTGAACAGAAACACTATTTCAACATTACTGGACTCAGAAAGCTGTAAACTGACAATCTTGATCATTGAAGTCCTAACATTAGTTTTTGTGTATATAACTTCTAACACATTAAAAACTGTCTTACAGCATTGCAGAAAACATTGTACTTCATAAGGCATAAGCATCTATCAGTTTGGCAAGATTTGCACTGAATACTGAATGAAACAGCTTTCTCTAATAGAGAGACACGCTTTTGAGCAGATTTGGGCTAGATTTCACTTCATTTGAACAGAAGTACTATTTCAGCATTACTGGACTCAGAAAGCTGTAAACTGACAATCTTGATCATTGAAGTCCTAACATAAGTTTTTGTGCATATAACTTCTAACACATTAAAAACTGTCTTACAGCATTGCAGAAAACATTGTATTTCATATGGCATAAGCATCTATCAGTTTGGCAAGATTTGCACTGAATACTGAATGAAACAGCTTTCTCTATTAGAGAGACAAGCTTTTGAGCAGATTTGGGCTAGATTTCACTTCATTTGAACAGAAGTACTATTTCAGCATTACTGGACTCAGAAAGCTGTAAACTGACAATCTTGATCATTGAAGTCCTAACATAAGTTTTTGTGCATATAACTTCTAACACATTAAAAACTGTTTTACAGCATTGCAGAAAACATTGTACTTCATAAGGCATAAGTATCTATCAGTTTGGCAAGATTTGCACTGAATACTGAATGAAACAGCTTTCTCTAATAGAGAGACAAGCTTTTGAGCAGATTTGGGCTTGATTTCACTTCATTTGAACAGAAACACTATTTCAACATTTCTGGACTCAGAAAGCTGTAAACTGACAATCTTGATCATTGAAGTCCTAACCTTAGTTTTTTTGTATATAACTTCTAACACATTAAAAACTGTTTTACAGCATTGCAGAAAACATTGTACTTCATAAGGCATAAGCATCTATCAGTTTGGCAAGATTTGCACTGAATACTGAATGAAACAGCTTCCTCTAATAGAGAGACAAGCTTTTGAGCAGATTTGGGCTAGATTTCACTTCATTTGAACAGAAGTACTGTTTCAGCATTACTGGACTCAGAAAGCTGTAAACTGACAATCTTGATCATTGAAGTCCTAACATTAGTTTTTTTGTATATAACTTCTAACACATTAAAAACTGTCTTACAGCATTGCAGAAAACATTGTATTTCATATGGCATAAGCATCTATCAGTTTGGCAAGATTTGCACTGAATACTGAATGAAACAGCTTTCTCTATTAGAGAGACAAGCTTTTGAGCAGATTTGGGCTTGATTTCACTTCATTTGAACAGAAACACTATTTCAACATTTCTGGACTCAGAAAGCTGTAAACTGACAATCTTGATCATTGAAGTCCTAACATTAGTTTTTGTGTATATAACTTCTAACACATTAAAAACTGTTTTACAGCATTGCAGAAAACATTGTACTTCATAAGGCATAAGCATCTATCAGTTTGGCAAGATTTGCACTGAATACTGAATGAAACAGCTTTCTCTAATAGAGAGACAAGCTTTTGAGCAGATTTGGGCTAGATTTCACTTCATTTGAACAGAAGTACTGTTTCAGCATTACTGGACTCAGAAAGCTGTAAACTGACAATCTTGATCATTGAAGTCCTAACATTAGTTTTTGTGTATATAACTTCTAACACATTAAAAACTGTCTTACAGCATTGCAGAAAACATTGTACTTCATAAGGCATAAGCATCTATCAGTTTGGCAAGATTTGCACTGAATACTGAATGAAACAGCTTTCTCTATTGGAGAGACAAGCTTTTGAGCAGATTTGGGCTTGATTTCACTTCATTTGAACAGAAACACTATTTCAACATTACTGGACTCAGAAAGCTGTAAACTGACAATCTTGATCATTGAAGTCCTAACATTAGTTTTTGTGTATATAACTTCTAACACATTAAAAACTGTTTTACAGCATTGCAGAAAACATTGTACTTCATAAGGCATAAGCATCTATCAGTTTGGCAAGATTTGCACTGAATACTGAATGAAACAGCTTTCTCTAATAGAGAGACAAGCTTTTGAGCAGATTTGGGCTAGATTTCACTTCATTTGAACAGAAGTACTATTTCAGCATTACTGGACTCAGAAAGCTGTAAACTGACAATCTTGATCATTGAAGTCCTAACATTAGTTTTTGTGCATATAACTTCTAACACATTAAAAACTGTCTTACAGCATTGCAGAAAACATTGTACTTCATAAGGCATAAGCATCTATCAGTTTGGCAAGATTTGCACTGAATACTGAATGAAACAGCTTTCTCTAATAGAGAGACACGCTTTTGAGCAGATTTGGGCTAGATTTCACTTCATTTGAACAGAAGTACTATTTCAGCATTACTGGACTCAGAAAGCTGTAAACTGACAATCTTGATCATTGAAGTCCTAACATAAGTTTTTGTGCATATAACTTCTAACACATTAAAAACTGTCTTACAGCATTGCAGAAAACATTGTATTTCATATGGCATAAGCATCTATCAGTTTGGCAAGATTTGCACTGAATACTGAATGAAACAGCTTTCTCTATTAGAGAGACAAGCTTTTGAGCAGATTTGGGCTTGATTTCACTTCATTTGAACAGAAGTACTGTTTCAGCATTACTGGACTCAGAAAGCTGTAAACTGACAATCTTGATCATTGAAGTCCTAACATTAGTTTTTGTGTATATAACTTCTAACACATTAAAAACTGTTTTACAGCATTGCAGAAAACATTGTACTTCATAAGGCATAAGCATCTATCAGTTTGGCAAGATTTGCACTGAATACTGAATGAAACAGCTTTCTCTAATAGAGAGACAAGCTTTTGAGCAGATTTGGGCTTGATTTCACTTCATTTGAACAGAAACAGTATTTCAACATTTCTGGACTCAGAAAGCTGTAAACTGACAATCTTGATCATTGAAGTCCTAACATTAGTTTTTGTGTATATAACTTCTAACACATTAAAAACTGTTTTACAGCATTGCAGAAAACATTGTACTTCATAAGGCATAAGCATCTATCAGTTTGGCAAGATTTGCACTGAATACTGAATGAAACAGCTTCCTCTAATAGAGAGACAAGCTTTTGAGCAGATTTGGGCTAGATTTCACTTCATTTGAACAGAAGTACTGTTTCAGCATTACTGGACTCAGAAAGCTGTAAACTGACAATCTTGATCATTGAAGTCCTAACATTAGTTTTTGTGTATATAACTTCTAACACATTATAAACTGTTTTACAGCATTGCAGAAAACATTGTACTTCATAAGGCATAAGCATCTATCAGTTTGGCAAGATTTGCACTGAATACTGAATGAAACAGCTTTCTCTAATAGAGAGACAAGCTTTTGAGCAGATTTGGGCTAGATTTCACTTCATTTGAACAGAAGTACTATTTCAGCATTACTGGACTCAGAAAGCTGTAAACTGACAATCTTGATCATTGAAGTCCTAACATAAGTTTTTGTGCATATAACTTCTAACACATTAAAAACTGTCTTACAGCATTGCAGAAAACATTGTATTTCATATGGCATAAGCATCTATCAGTTTGGCAAGTTTTGCACTGAATCCTGAATGAAACAGCTTTCTCTATTAGAGAGACAAGCTTTTGAGCAGATTTGGGCTAGATTTCACTTCATTTGAACAGAAGTACTGTTTCAGCATTACTGGACTCAGAAAGCTGTAAACTGACAATCTTGATCATTGAAGTCCTAACATTAGTTTTTGTGTATATAACTTCTAACACATTAAAAACTGTTTTACAGCATTGCAGAAAACATTGTACTTCATAAGGCATAAGCATCTATCAGTTTGGCAAGATTTGCACTGAATACTGAATGAAACAGCTTTCTCTAATAGAGAGACAAGCTTTTGAGCAGATTTGGGCTAGATTTCACTTCATTTGAACAGAAGTACTATTTCAGCATTACTGGACTCAGAAAGCTGTAAACTGACAATCTTGATCATTGAAGTCCTAACATTAGTTTTTGTGTATATAACTTCTAACACATTAAAAACTGTTTTACAGCATTGCAGAAAACATTGTACTTCATAAGGCATAAGCATCTATCAGTTTGGCAAGATTTGCACTGAATACTGAATGAAACAGCTTTCTCTAATAGAGAGACAAGCTTTTGAGCAGATTTGGGCTAGATTTCACTTCATTTGAACAGAAGTACTATTTCAGCATTACTGGACTCAGAAAGCTGTAAACTGACAATCTTGATCATTGAAGTCCTAACATAAGTTTTTGTGCATATAACTTCTAACACATTAAAAACTGTCTTACAGCATTGCAGAAAACATTGTATTTCATATGGCATAAGCATCTATCAGTTTGGCAAGATTTGCACTGAATACTGAATGAAACAGCTTTCTCTATTAGAGAGACAAGCTTTTGAGCAGATTTGGGCTAGATTTCACTTCATTTGAACAGAAGTACTATTTCAGCATTACTGGACTCAGAAAGCTGTAAACTGACAATCTTGATCATTGAAGTCCTAACATTAGTTTTTGTGCATATAACTTCTAACACATTAAAATCTGTCTTACAGCATTGCAGAAAACATTGTATTTCATATGGCATAAGCATCTATCAGTTTGGCAAGATTTGCACTGAATACTGAATGAAACAGCTTTCTCTATTAGAGAGACAAGCTTTTGAGCAGATTTGGGCTTGATTTCACTTCATTTGAACAGAAACACTATTTTAACATTTCTGGACTCAGAAAGCTGTAAACTGACAATCTTGATCATTGAAGTCCTAACATTAGTTTTTGTGTATATAACTTCTAACACATTAAAAACTGTTTTACAGCATTGCAGAAAACATTGTACTTCATAAGGCATAAGCATCTATCAGTTTGGCAAGATTTGCACTGAATACTGAATGAAACAGCTTTCTCTAATAGAGAGACAAGCTTTTGAGCAGATTTGGGCTTGATTTCACTTCATTTGAACAGAAACACTATTTCAACATTTCTGGACTCAGAAAGCTGTAAACTGACAATCTTGATCATTGAAGTCCTAACATTAGTTTTTGTGTATATAACTTCTAACACATTAAAAACTGTCTTACAGCATTGCAGAAAACATTGTACTTCATAAGGCATAAGCATCTATCAGTTTGGCAAGATTTGCACTGAATACTGAATGAAACAGCTTTCTCTAATAGAGAGACAAGCTTTTGAGCAGATTTGGGCTAGATTTCACTTCATTTGAACAGAAGTACTGTTTCAGCATTACTGGACTCAGAAAGCTGTAAACTGACAATCTTGATCATTGAAGTCCTAACATAAGTTTTTGTGCATATAACTTCTAACACATTAAAAACTGTCTTACAGCATTGCAGAAAACATTGTATTTCATATGGCATAAGCATCTATCAGTTTGGCAAGATTTGCACTGAATACTGAATGAAACAGCTTTCTCTATTAGAGAGACAAGCTTTTGAGCAGATTTGGGCTTGATTTCACTTCATTTGAACAGAAACACTATTTCAACATTTCTGGACTCAGAAAGCTGTAAACTGACAATCTTGATCATTGAAGTCCTAACATTAGTTTTTGTGTATATAACTTCTAACACATTAAAAACTGTTTTACAGCATTGCAGAAAACATTGTACTTCATAAGGCATAAGCATCTATCAGTTTGGCAAGATTTGCACTGAATACTGAATGAAACAGCTTTCTCTAATAGAGAGACAAGCTTTTGAGCAGATTTGGGCTAGATTTCACTTCATTTGAACAGAAGTACTGTTTCAGCATTACTGGACTCAGAAAGCTGTAAACTGACAATCTTGATCATTGAAGTCCTAACATAAGTTTTTGTGCATATAACTTCTAACACATTAAAAACTGTCTTACAGCATTGCAGAAAACATTGTATTTCATATGGCATAAGCATCTATCAGTTTGGCAAGATTTGCACTGAATACTGAATGAAACAGCTTTCTCTATTAGAGAGACAAGCTTTTGAGCAGATTTGGGCTAGATTTCACTTCATTTGAACAGAAGTACTATTTCAGCATTACTGGACTCAGAAAGCTGTAAACTGACAATCTTGATCATTGAAGTCCTAACATTAGTTTTTGTGCATATAACTTCTAACACATTAAAATCTGTCTTACAGCATTGCAGAAAACATTGTACTTCATAAGGCATAAGCATCTATCAGTTTGGCAAGATTTGCACTGAATACTGAATGAAACAGCTTTCTCTAATAGATAGACAAGGTTTTGAGCAGATTTGGGCTAGATTTCACTTCATTTGAACAGAAGTACTATTTCAGCATTACTGGACTCAGAAAGCTGTAAACTGACAATCTTGATCATTGAAGTCCTAACATAAGTTTTTGTGCATATAACTTCTAACACATTAAAAACTGTCTTACAGCATTGCAGAAAACATTGTATTTCATATGGCATAAGCATCTATCAGTTTGGCAAGATTTGCACTGAATACTGAATGAAACAGCTTTCTCTATTAGAGAGACAAGCTTTTGAGCAGATTTGGGCTTGATTTCACTTCATTTGAACAGAAACACTATTTCAACATTTCTGGACTCAGAAAGCTGTAAACTGACAATCTTGATCATTGAAGTCCTAACATTAGTTTTTGTGTATATAACTTCTAACACATTAAAAACTGATTTACAGCATTGCAGAAAACATTGTACTTCATAAGGCATAAGCATCTATCAGTTTGGCAAGATTTGCACTGAATACTGAATGAAACAGCTTTCTCTAATAGAGAGACAAGCTTTTGAGCAGATTTGGGCTTGATTTCACTTCATTTGAACAGAAACACTATTTCAACATTTCTGGACTCAGAAAGCTGTAAACTGACAATCTTGATCATAGAAGTCCTAACATTAGTTTTTGTGTATATAACTTCTAACACATTAAAAACTGTCTTACAGCATTGCAGAAAACATTGTACTTCATAAGGCATAAGCATCTATCAGTTTGGCAAGATTTGCACTGAATACTGAATGAAACAGCTTTCTCTAATAGATAGACAAGCTTTTGAGCAGATTTGGGCTAGATTTCACTTCATTTGAACAGAAGTACTATTTCAGCATTACTGGACTCAGAAAGCTGTAAACTGACAATCTTGATCATTGAAGTCCTAACATAAGTTTTTGTGCATATAACTTCTAACACATTAAAAACTGTCTTACAGCATTGCAGAAAACATTGTATTTCATATGGCATAAGCATCTATCAGTTTGGCAAGATTTGCACTGAATACTGAATGAAACAGCTTTCTCTATTAGAGAGACAAGCTTTTGAGCAGATTTGGGCTAGATTTCACTTCATTTGAACAGAAGTACTATTTCAGCATTACTGGACTCAGAAAGCTGTAAACTGACAATCTTGATCATTGAAGTCCTAACATAAGTTTTTGTGCATATAACTTCTAACACATTAAAAACTGTCTTACAGCAATTGCAGAAAACATTGTATTTCAAATGGCATAAGCATCTATCAGTTTGGCAAGATTTGCACTGAATACTGAATGAAACAGCTTTCTCTATTAGAGAGACAAGCTTTTGAGCAGATTTGGGCTTGATTTCACTTCATTTGAACAGAAACACTATTTCAACATTTCTGGACTCAGAAAGCTGTAAACTGACAATCTTGATCATTGAAGTCCTAACATTAGTTTTTGTGTATATAACTTCTAACACATTAAAAACTGTTTTACAGCATTGCAGAAAACATTGTACTTCATAAGGCATAAGCATCTATCAGTTTGGCAAGATTTGCACTGAATACTGAATGAAACAGCTTTCTCTATTAGAGAGACAAGCTTTTGAGCAGATTTGGGCTTGATTTCACTTCATTTGAACAGAAACACTATTTCAACATTTCTGGACTCAGAAAGCTGTAAACTGACAATCTTGATCATTGAAGTCCTAACATAAGTTTTTGTGCATATAACTTCTAACACATTAAAAACTGTCTTACAGCATTGCAGAAAACATTGTATTTCATATGGCATAAGCATCTATCAGTTTGGCAAGATTTGCACTGAATACTGAATGAAACAGCTTTCTCTATTAGAGAGACAAGCTTTTGAGCAGATTTGGGCTAGATTTCACTTCATTTGAACAGAAACACTATTTCAACATTACTGGACTCAGAAAGCTGCAAACTGACAATCTTGATCATTGAAGTCCTAACATTAGTTTTTGTGTATATAACTTCTAACACATTAAAAACTGTCTTACAGCATTGCAGAAACCATTGTACTTCATAAGGCATAAGCATCTATCAGTTTGGCAAGATTTGCACTGAATACTGAATGAAACAGCTTTCTCTATTAGAGAGACAAGCTTTTGAGCAGATTTGGGCTTGATTTCACTTCATTTGAACAGAAACACTATTTCAACATTTCTGGACTCAGAAAGCTGTAAACTGACAATCTTGATCATAGAAGTCCTAACATTAGTTTTTGTGTATATAACTTCTAACACATTAAAAACTGTCTTACAGCATTGCAGAAAACATTGTACTTCATAAGGCATAAGCATCTATCAGTTTGGCAAGATTTGCACTGAATACTGAATGAAACAGCTTCCTCTAATAGAGAGACAAGCTTTTGAGCAGATTTGGGCTAGATTTCACTTCATTTGAACAGAAGTACTGTTTCAGCATTACTGGACTCAGAAAGCTGTAAACTGACAATCTTGATCATTGAAGTCCTAACATAAGTTTTTGTGCATATAACTTCTAACACATTAAAAACTGTCTTACAGCATTGCAGAAAACATTGTATTTCATATGGCATAAGCATCTATCAGTTTGGCAAGATTTGCACTGAATACTGAATGAAACAGCTTTCTCTATTAGAGAGACAAGCTTTTGAGCAGATTTGGGCTTGATTTCACTTCATTTGAACAGAAACACTATTTCAACATTTCTGGACTCAGAAAGCTGTAAACTGACAATCTTGATCATTGAAGTCCTAACATTAGTTTTTGTGTATATAACTTCTAACACATTAAAAACTGTTTTACAGCATTGCAGAAAACATTGTACTTCATAAGGCATAAGCATCTATCAGTTTGGCAAGATTTGCACTGAATACTGAATGAAACAGCTTTCTCTAATAGAGAGACAAGCTTTTGAGCAGATTTGGGCTTGATTTCACTTCATTTGAACAGAAACACTATTTCAACATTTCTGGACTCAGAAAGCTGTAAACTGACAATCTTGATCATAGAAGTCCTAACATTAGTTTTTGTGTATATAACTTCTAACACATTAAAAACTGTCTTACAGCATTGCAGAAAACATTGTACTTCATAAGGCATAAGCATCTATCAGTTTGGCAAGATTTGCACTGAATACTGAATGAAACAGCTTTCTCTAATAGATAGACAAGCTTTTGAGCAGATTTGGGCTAGATTTCACTTCATTTGAACAGAAGTACTATTTCAGCATTACTGGACTCAGAAAGCTGTAAACTGACAATCTTGATCATTGAAGTCCTAACATAAGTTTTTGTGCATATAACTTCTAACACATTAAAAACTGTCTTACAGCATTGCAGAAAACATTGTATTTCATATGGCATAAGCATCTATCAGTTTGGCAAGATTTGCACTGAATACTGAATGAAACAGCTTTCTCTATTAGAGAGACAAGCTTTTGAGCAGATTTGGGCTAGATTTCACTTCATTTGAACAGAAGTTTTATTTCAGCATTACTGGACTCAGAAAGCTGTAAACTGACAATCTTGATCATTGAAGTCCTAACATAAGTTTTTGTGCATATAACTTCTAACACATTAAAAACTGTCTTACAGCATTGCAGAAAACATTGTATTTCATATGGCATAAGCATCTATCAGTTTGGCAAGATTTGCACTGAATACTGAATGAAACAGCTTTCTCTATTAGAGAGACAAGCTTTTGAGCAGATTTGGGCTTGATTTCACTTCATTTGAACAGAAACACTATTTCAACATTTCTGGACTCAGAAAGCTGTAAACTGACAATCTTGATCATAGAAGTCCTAACATTAGTTTTTGTGTATATAACTTCTAACACATTAAAAACTGTCTTACAGCATTGCAGAAAACATTGTACTTCATAAGGCATAAGCATCTATCAGTTTGGCAAGATTTGCACTGAATACTGAATGAAACAGCTTTCTCTAATAGATAGACAAGCTTTTGAGCAGATTTGGGCTAGATTTCACTTCATTTGAACAGAAGTACTATTTCAGCATTACTGGACTCAGAAAGCTGTAAACTGACAATCTTGATCATTGAAGTCCTAACATAAGTTTTTGTGCATATAACTTCTAACACATTAAAAACTGTCTTACAGCATTGCAGAAAACATTGTATTTCATATGGCATAAGCATCTATCAGTTTGGCAAGATTTGCACTGAATACTGAATGAAACAGCTTTCTCTATTAGAGAGACAAGCTTTTGAGCAGATTTGGGCTAGATTTCACTTCATTTGAACAGAAGTACTATTTCAGCATTACTGGACTCAGAAAGCTGTAAACTGACAATCTTGATCATTGAAGTCCTAACATAAGTTTTTGTGCATATAACTTCTAACACATTAAAAACTGTCTTACAGCATTGCAGAAAACATTGTATTTCATATGGCATAAGCATCTATCAGTTTGGCAAGATTTGCACTGAATACTGAATGAAACAGCTTTCTCTATTAGAGAGACAAGCTTTTGAGCAGATTTGGGCTTGATTTCACTTCATTTGAACAGAAACACTATTTCAACATTTCTGGACTCAGAAAGCTGTAAACTGACAATCTTGATCATTGAAGTCCTAACATTAGTTTTTGTGTATATAACTTCTAACACATTAAAAACTGTTTTACAGCATTGCAGAAAACATTGTACTTCATAAGGCATAAGCATCTATCAGTTTGGCAAGATTTGCACTGAATACTGAATGAAACAGCTTTCTCTATTAGAGAGACAAGCTTTTGAGCAGATTTGGGCTTGATTTCACTTCATTTGAACAGAAACACTATTTCAACATTTCTGGACTCAGAAAGCTGTAAACTGACAATCTTGATCATTGAAGTCCTAACATTAGTTTTTGTGCATATAACTTCTAACACATTAAAAACTGTCTTACAGCATTGCAGAAAACATTGTATTTCAAATGGCATAAGCATCTATCAGTTTGGCAAGATTTGCACTGAATACTGAATGAAACAGCTTTCTCTATTAGAGAGACAAGCTTTTGAGCAGATTTGGGCTTGATTTCACTTCATTTGAACAGAAACACTATTTCAACATTTCTGGACTCAGAAAGCTGTAAACTGACAATCTTGATCATTGAAGTCCTAACATTAGTTTTTGTGTATATAACTTCTAACACATTAAAAACTGTTTTACAGCATTGCAGAAAACATTGTACTTCATAAGGCATAAGCATCTATCAGTTTGGCAAGATTTGCACTGAATACTGAATGAAACAGCTTTCTCTATTAGAGAGACAAGCTTTTGAGCAGATTTGGGCTTGATTTCACTTCATTTGAACAGAAACACTATTTCAACATTTCTGGACTCAGAAAGCTGTAAACTGACAATCTTGATCATTGAAGTCCTAACATAAGTTTTTGTGCATATAACTTCTAACACATTAAAAACTGTCTTACAGCATTGCAGAAAACATTGTATTTCATATGGCATAAGCATCTATCAGTTTGGCAAGATTTGCACTGAATACTGAATGAAACAGCTTTCTCTATTAGAGAGACAAGCTTTTGAGCAGATTTGGGCTAGATTTCACTTCATTTGAACAGAAACACTATTTCAACATTACTGGACTCAGAAAGCTGCAAACTGACAATCTTGATCATTGAAGTCCTAACATTAGTTTTTGTGTATATAACTTCTAACACATTAAAAACTGTCTTACAGCATTGCAGAAACCATTGTACTTCATAAGGCATAAGCATCTATCAGTTTGGCAAGATTTGCACTGAATACTGAATGAAACAGCTTTCTCTATTAGAGAGACAAGCTTTTGAGCAGATTTGGGCTTGATTTCACTTCATTTGAACAGAAACACTATTTCAACATTTCTGGACTCAGAAAGCTGTAAACTGACAATCTTGATCATTGAAGTCCTAACATTAGTTTTTGTGTATATAACTTCTAACACATTAAAAACTGTTTTACAGCATTGCAGAAAACATTGTACTTCATAAGGCATAAGCATCTATCAGTTTGGCAAGATTTGCACTGAATACTGAATGAAACAGCTTTCTCTAATAGAGAGACAAGCTTTTGAGCAGATTTGGGCTAGATTTCACTTCATTTGAACAGAAGTACTGTTTCAGCATTACTGGACTCAGAAAGCTGTAAACTGACAATCTTGATCATTGAAGTCCTAACATAAGTTTTTGTGCATATAACTTCTAACACATTAAAAACTGTCTTACAGCATTGCAGAAAACATTGTATTTCATATGGCATAAGCATCTATCAGTTTGGCAAGATTTGCACTGAATACTGAATGAAACAGCTTTCTCTATTAGAGAGACAAGCTTTTGAGCAGATTTGGGCTAGATTTCACTTCATTTGAACAGAAGTACTATTTCAGCATTACTGGACTCAGAAAGCTGTAAACTGACAATCTTGATCATTGAAGTCCTAACATAAGTTTTTGTGCATATAACTTCTAACACATTAAAAACTGTTTTACAGCATTGCAGAAAACATTGTACTTCATAAGGCATAAGTATCTATCAGTTTGGCAAGATTTGCACTGAATACTGAATGAAACAGCTTTCTCTAATAGAGAGACAAGCTTTTGAGCAGATTTGGGCTTGATTTCACTTCATTTGAACAGAAACACTATTTCAACATTTCTGGACTCAGAAAGCTGTAAACTGACAATCTTGATCATTGAAGTCCTAACCTTAGTTTTTTTGTATATAACTTCTAACACATTAAAAACTGTTTTACAGCATTGCAGAAAACATTGTACTTCATAAGGCATAAGCATCTATCAGTTTGGCAAGATTTGCACTGAATACTGAATGAAACAGCTTCCTCTAATAGAGAGACAAGCTTTTGAGCAGATTTGGGCTAGATTTCACTTCATTTGAACAGAAGTACTGTTTCAGCATTACTGGACTCAGAAAGCTGTAAACTGACAATCTTGATCATTGAAGTCCTAACATTAGTTTTTTTGTATATAACTTCTAACACATTAAAAACTGTCTTACAGCATTGCAGAAAACATTGTATTTCATATGGCATAAGCATCTATCAGTTTGGCAAGATTTGCACTGAATACTGAATGAAACAGCTTTCTCTATTAGAGAGACAAGCTTTTGAGCAGATTTGGGCTTGATTTCACTTCATTTGAACAGAAGTACTGTTTCAGCATTACTGGACTCAGAAAGCTGTAAACTGACAATCTTGATCATTGAAGTCCTAACATTAGTTTTTTTGTATATAACTTCTAACACATTAAAAACTGTCTTACAGCATTGCAGAAAACATTGTATTTCATATGGCATAAGCATCTATCAGTTTGGCAAGATTTGCACTGAATACTGAATGAAACAGCTTTCTCTATTAGAGAGACAAGCTTTTGAGCAGATTTGGGCTTGATTTCACTTCATTTGAACAGAAACACTATTTCAACATTTCTGGACTCAGAAAGCTGTAAACTGACAATCTTGATCATTGAAGTCCTAACATTAGTTTTTGTGTATATAACTTCTAACACATTAAAAACTGTTTTACAGCATTGCAGAAAACATTGTACTTCATAAGGCATAAGCATCTATCAGTTTGGCAAGATTTGCACTGAATACTGAATGAAACAGCTTTCTCTAATAGAGAGACAAGCTTTTGAGCAGATTTGGGCTAGATTTCACTTCATTTGAACAGAAGTACTGTTTCAGCATTACTGGACTCAGAAAGCTGTAAACTGACAATCTTGATCATTGAAGTCCTAACATTAGTTTTTGTGTATATAACTTCTAACACATTAAAAACTGTCTTACAGCATTGCAGAAAACATTGTACTTCATAAGGCATAAGCATCTATCAGTTTGGCAAGATTTGCACTGAATACTGAATGAAACAGCTTTCCTCTATTGGAGAGACAAGCTTTTGAGCAGATTTGGGCTTGATTTCACTTCATTTGAACAGAAACACTATTTCAACATTACTGGACTCAGAAAGCTGTAAACTGACAATCTTGATCATTGAAGTCCTAACATTAGTTTTTGTGTATATAACTTCTAACACATTAAAAACTGTTTTACAGCATTGCAGAAAACATTGTACTTCATAAGGCATAAGCATCTATCAGTTTGGCAAGATTTGCACTGAATACTGAATGAAACAGCTTTCTCTAATAGAGAGACAAGCTTTTGAGCAGATTTGGGCTAGATTTCACTTCATTTGAACAGAAGTACTATTTCAGCATTACTGGACTCAGAAGCTGTAAACTGACAATCTTGATCATTGAAGTCCTAACATAAGTTTTTGTGCATATAACTTCTAACACATTAAAAACTGTCTTACAGCATTGCAGAAAACATTGTATTTCATATGGCATAAGCATCTATCAGTTTGGCAAGATTTGCACTGAATACTGAATGAAACAGCTTTCTCTATTAGAGAGACAAGCTTTTGAGCAGATTTGGGCTAGATTTCACTTCATTTGAACAGAAGTACTATTTCAGCATTACTGGACTCAGAAAGCTGTAAACTGACAATCTTGATCATTGAAGTCCTAACATAAGTTTTTGTGCATATAACTTCTAACACATTAAAAACTGTTTTACAGCATTGCAGAAAACATTGTACTTCATAAGGCATAAGTATCTATCAGTTTGGCAAGATTTGCACTGAATACTGAATGAAACAGCTTTCTCTAATAGAGAGACAAGCTTTTGAGCAGATTTGGGCTTGATTTCACTTCATTTGAACAGAAACACTATTTCAACATTTCTGGACTCAGAAAGCTGTAAACTGACAATCTTGATCATTGAAGTCCTAACCTTAGTTTTTTTGTATATAACTTCTAACACATTAAAAACTGTTTTACAGCATTGCAGAAAACATTGTACTTCATAAGGCATAAGCATCTATCAGTTTTGGCAAGATTTGCACTGAATACTGAATGAAACAGCTTCCTCTAATAGAGAGACAAGCTTTTGAGCAGATTTGGGCTAGATTTCACTTCATTTGAACAGAAGTACTGTTTCAGCATTACTGGACTCAGAAAGCTGTAAAACTGACAATCTTGATCATTGAAGTCCTAACATTAGTTTTTTTGTATATAACTTCTAACACATTAAAAACTGTCTTACAGCATTGCAGAAAACATTGTATTTCATATGGCATAAGCATCTATCAGTTTGGCAAGATTTGCACTGAATACTGAATGAAACAGCTTTCTCTATTAGAGAGACAAGCTTTTGAGCAGATTTGGGCTTGATTTCACTTCATTTGAACAGAAACAACTATTTCAACATTTCTGGACTCAGAAAGCTGTAAACTGACAATCTTGATCATTGAAGTCCTAACATTAGTTTTTGTGTATATAACTTCTAACACATTAAAAACTGTTTTACAGCATTGCAGAAAACATTGTACTTCATAAGGCATAAGCATCTATCAGTTTGGCAAGATTTGCACTGAATACTGAATGAAACAGCTTTCTCTAATAGAGAGACAAGCTTTTGAGCAGATTTGGGCTAGATTTCACTTCATTTGAACAGAAGTACTGTTTCAGCATTACTGGACTCAGAAAGCTGTAAACTGACAATCTTGATCATTGAAGTCCTAACATTAGTTTTTGTGTATATAACTTCTAACACATTAAAAACTGTCTTACAGCATTGCAGAAAACATTGTACTTCATAAGGCATAAGCATCTATCAGTTTGGCAAGATTTGCACTGAATACTGAATGAAACAGCTTTCTCTATTGGAGAGACAAGCTTTTGAGCAGATTTGGGCTTGATTTCACTTCATTTGAACAGAAACACTATTTCAACATTACTGGACTCAGAAAGCTGTAAACTGACAATCTTGATCATTGAAGTCCTAACATTAGTTTTTGTGTATATAACTTCTAACACATTAAAAACTGTTTTACAGCATTGCAGAAAACATTGTACTTCATAAGGCATAAGCATCTATCAGTTTGGCAAGATTTGCACTGAATACTGAATGAAACAGCTTTCTCTAATAGAGAGACAAGCTTTTGAGCAGATTTGGGCTAGATTTCACTTCATTTGAACAGAAGTACTATTTCAGCATTACTGGACTCAGAAAGCTGTAAACTGACAATCTTGATCATTGAAGTCCTAACATTAGTTTTTGTGCATATAACTTCTAACACATTAAAAACTGTCTTACAGCATTGCAGAAAACATTGTACTTCATAAGGCATAAGCATCTATCAGTTTGGCAAGATTTGCACTGAATACTGAATGAAACAGCTTTCTCTAATAGAGAGACACGCTTTTGAGCAGATTTGGGCTAGATTTCACTTCATTTGAACAGAAGTACTATTTCAGCATTACTGGACTCAGAAAGCTGTAAACTGACAATCTTGATCATTGAAGTCCTAACATAAGTTTTTGTGCATATAACTTCTAACACATTAAAAACTGTCTTACAGCATTGCAGAAAACATTGTATTTCATATGGCATAAGCATCTATCAGTTTGGCAAGATTTGCACTGAATACTGAATGAAACAGCTTTCTCTATTAGAGAGACAAGCTTTTGAGCAGATTTGGGCTTGATTTCACTTCATTTGAACAGAAGTACTGTTTCAGCATTACTGGACTCAGAAAGCTGTAAACTGACAATCTTGATCATTGAAGTCCTAACATTAGTTTTTGTGTATATAACTTCTAACACATTAAAAACTGTTTTACAGCATTGCAGAAAACATTGTACTTCATAAGGCATAAGCATCTATCAGTTTGGCAAGATTTGCACTGAATACTGAATGAAACAGCTTTCTCTAATAGAGAGACAAGCTTTTGAGCAGATTTGGGCTTGATTTCACTTCATTTGAACAGAAACAGTATTTCAACATTTCTGGACTCAGAAAGCTGTAAACTGACAATCTTGATCATTGAAGTCCTAACATTAGTTTTTGTGTATATAACTTCTAACACATTAAAAACTGTTTTACAGCATTGCAGAAAACATTGTACTTCATAAGGCATAAGCATCTATCAGTTTGGCAAGATTTGCACTGAATACTGAATGAAACAGCTTCCTCTAATAGAGAGACAAGCTTTTGAGCAGATTTGGGCTAGATTTCACTTCATTTGAACAGAAGTACTGTTTCAGCATTACTGGACTCAGAAAGCTGTAAACTGACAATCTTGATCATTGAAGTCCTAACATTAGTTTTTGTGTATATAACTTCTAACACATTAAAAACTGTTTTACAGCATTGCAGAAAACATTGTACTTCATAAGGCATAAGCATCTATCAGTTTGGCAAGATTTGCACTGAATACTGAATGAAACAGCTTTCTCTAATAGAGAGACAAGCTTTTGAGCAGATTTGGGCTAGATTTCACTTCATTTGAACAGAAGTACTATTTCAGCATTACTGGACTCAGAAAGCTGTAAACTGACAATCTTGATCATTGAAGTCCTAACATAAGTTTTTGTGCATATAACTTCTAACACATTAAAAACTGTCTTACAGCATTGCAGAAAACATTGTATTTCATATGGCATAAGCATCTATCAGTTTGGCAAGTTTTGCACTGAATCCTGAATGAAACAGCTTTCTCTATTAGAGAGACAAGCTTTTGAGCAGATTTGGGCTAGATTTCACTTCATTTGAACAGAAGTACTGTTTCAGCATTACTGGACTCAGAAAGCTGTAAACTGACAATCTTGATCATTGAAGTCCTAACATTAGTTTTTGTGTATATAACTTCTAACACATTAAAAACTGTTTTACAGCATTGCAGAAAACATTGTACTTCATAAGGCATAAGCATCTATCAGTTTGGCAAGATTTGCACTGAATACTGAATGAAACAGCTTTCTCTAATAGAGAGACAAGCTTTTGAGCAGATTTGGGCTAGATTTCACTTCATTTGAACAGAAGTACTATTTCAGCATTACTGGACTCAGAAAGCTGTAAACTGACAATCTTGATCATTGAAGTCCTAACATAAGTTTTTGTGCATATAACTTCTAACACATTAAAAACTGTCTTACAGCATTGCAGAAAACATTGTATTTCATATGGCATAAGCATCTATCAGTTTGGCAAGATTTGCACTGAATACTGAATGAAACAGCTTTCTCTATTAGAGAGACAAGCTTTTGAGCAGATTTGGGCTAGATTTCACTTCATTTGAACAGAAGTACTATTTCAGCATTACTGGACTCAGAAAGCTGTAAACTGACAATCTTGATCATTGAAGTCCTAACATTAGTTTTTGTGCATATAACTTCTAACACATTAAAATCTGTCTTACAGCATTGCAGAAAACATTGTATTTCATATGGCATAAGCATCTATCAGTTTGGCAAGATTTGCACTGAATACTGAATGAAACAGCTTTCTCTATTAGAGAGACAAGCTTTTGAGCAGATTTGGGCTTGATTTCACTTCATTTGAACAGAAACACTATTTTAACATTTCTGGACTCAGAAAGCTGTAAACTGACAATCTTGATCATTGAAGTCCTAACATTAGTTTTTGTGTATATAACTTCTAACACATTAAAAACTGTTTTACAGCATTGCAGAAAACATTGTACTTCATAAGGCATAAGCATCTATCAGTTTGGCAAGATTTGCACTGAATACTGAATGAAACAGCTTTCTCTAATAGAGAGACAAGCTTTTGAGCAGATTTGGGCTTGATTTCACTTCATTTGAACAGAAACACTATTTCAACATTTCTGGACTCAGAAAGCTGTAAACTGACAATCTTGATCATTGAAGTCCTAACATTAGTTTTTGTGTATATAACTTCTAACACATTAAAAACTGTCTTACAGCATTGCAGAAAACATTGTACTTCATAAGGCATAAGCATCTATCAGTTTGGCAAGATTTGCACTGAATACTGAATGAAACAGCTTTCTCTAATAGAGAGACAAGCTTTTGAGCAGATTTGGGCTAGATTTCACTTCATTTGAACAGAAGTACTGTTTCAGCATTACTGGACTCAGAAAGCTGTAAACTGACAATCTTGATCATTGAAGTCCTAACATAAGTTTTTGTGCATATAACTTCTAACACATTAAAAACTGTCTTACAGCATTGCAGAAAACATTGTATTTCATATGGCATAAGCATCTATCAGTTTGGCAAGATTTGCACTGAATACTGAATGAAACAGCTTTCTCTATTAGAGAGACAAGCTTTTGAGCAGATTTGGGCTTGATTTCACTTCATTTGAACAGAAACACTATTTCAACATTTCTGGACTCAGAAAGCTGTAAACTGACAATCTTGATCATTGAAGTCCTAACATTAGTTTTTGTGTATATAACTTCTAACACATTAAAAACTGTTTTACAGCATTGCAGAAAACATTGTACTTCATAAGGCATAAGCATCTATCAGTTTGGCAAGATTTGCACTGAATACTGAATGAAACAGCTTTCTCTAATAGAGAGACAAGCTTTTGAGCAGATTTGGGCTAGATTTCACTTCATTTGAACAGAAGTACTGTTTCAGCATTACTGGACTCAGAAAGCTGTAAACTGACAATCTTGATCATTGAAGTCCTAACATAAGTTTTTGTGCATATAACTTCTAACACATTAAAAACTGTCTTACAGCATTGCAGAAAACATTGTATTTCATATGGCATAAGCATCTATCAGTTTGGCAAGATTTGCACTGAATACTGAATGAAACAGCTTTCTCTATTAGAGAGACAAGCTTTTGAGCAGATTTGGGCTAGATTTCACTTCATTTGAACAGAAGTACTATTTCAGCATTACTGGACTCAGAAAGCTGTAAACTGACAATCTTGATCATTGAAGTCCTAACATTAGTTTTTGTGCATATAACTTCTAACACATTAAAATCTGTCTTACAGCATTGCAGAAAACATTGTACTTCATAAGGCATAAGCATCTATCAGTTTGGCAAGATTTGCACTGAATACTGAATGAAACAGCTTTCTCTAATAGAGAGACAAGCTTTTGAGCAGATTTGGGCTTGATTTCACTTCATTTGAACAGAAACACTATTTCAACATTTCTGGACTCAGAAAGCTGTAAACTGACAATCTTGATCATAGAAGTCCTAACATTAGTTTTTGTGTATATAACTTCTAACACATTAAAAACTGTTTTACAGCATTGCAGAAAACATTGTACTTCATAAGGCATAAGCATCTATCAGTTTGGCAAGATTTGCACTGAATACTGAATGAAACAGCTTCCTCTAATAGAGAGACAAGCTTTTGAGCAGATTTGGGCTAGATTTCACTTCATTTGAACAGAAGTACTGTTTCAGCATTACTGGACTCAGAAAGCTGTAAACTGACAATCTTGATCATTGAAGTCCTAACATTAGTTTTTGTGTATATAACTTCTAACACATTAAAAACTGTCTTACAGCATTGCAGAAAACATTGTACTTCATAAGGCATAAGCATCTATCAGTTTGGCAAGATTTGCACTGAATACTGAATGAAACAGCTTTCTCTAATAGATAGACAAGCTTTTGAGCAGATTTGGGCTAGATTTCACTTCATTTGAACAGAAGTACTATTTCAGCATTACTGGACTCAGAAAGCTGTAAACTGACAATCTTGATCATTGAAGTCCTAACATAAGTTTTTGTGCA
>NC_068394.1:24438268-24468603 GCF_023724105.1 Carassius gibelio | reverse complement strand
TCAAGATTGTCAGTTTACAGCTTTCTGAGTCCAGTAATGCTGAAATAGTGTTTCTGTTGAAATGAAGTGAAATCAAGCCCAAATCTGCTCAAAAGCTTTTCTCTCTATTAGATAAAGCTGTTTCATTCAGTATTCAGTGCAAATCTTGCCAAACTGAAACAAGCTTATGTCTTATGAAGTACAATGTTTTCTGCAATGCTGTAAGACAGTTTTTAATGTGTTAGAAGTTATATGCACAAAAACTTATGTTAGGACTTCAATGATCAAGATTGTGAGTTTACAGCTTTCTGAGTCCAGTAATGCTGAAATAGTGTTTCTGTTGAAATTAAGTGAAATCAAGCCCAAATCTGCTCAAAAGCTTTTCTCTCTATTAGATAAAGCTGTTTCATTCAGTATTCAGTGCAAATCTTGCCAAACTGAAACAAGCTTATGCCTTATGAAGTACAATGTTTTCTGCAATGCTGTAAGACAGTTTTTAATGTGTTAGAAGTTATATGCACAAAAACTTATGTTAGGACTTCAATGATCAAGATTGTCAGTTTACAGCTTTCTGAGTCCAGTAATGCTGAAATAGTGTTTCTGTTCAAATGAAGTGAAATCAAGCCCAAATCTGCTCAAAAGCTTTTCTCTCTATTAGAGAAAGCTGTTTCATTCAGTATTCAGTGCAAATCTTGCCAAACTGAAACTTGCTTATGTCTTATGAAATAAAATGTTTTCTGCAATGCTGTAAGACAGTTTTTAATGTGTTAGAAGTTATATGCACAAAAACTAATGTTAGGACTGCAATGATCAAGATTGTCAGTTTACAGCTTTCTGAGTCCAGTAATGTTGAAATAGTGTTTCTGTTCAAATGAAGTGAAATCAAGCCCAAATCTGCTCAAAAGCTTTTCTCTCTATTAGAGAAAGCTGTTTCATTCAATATTCAGTGCAAATCTTGCCAAACTGAAACAAGCTTATGCCTTATGAAGTACAATGTTTTCTGCAATGCTGTAAGACAGTTTTTAATGTGTTAGAAGTTATATGCACAAAAACTTATGTTAGGACTTCAATGATCAAGATTGTCAGTTTACAGCTTTCTGAGTCCAGTAATGCTGAAATAGTGTTTCTGTTCAAATGAAGTGAAATCAAGCCCAAATCTGCTCAAAAGCTTTTCTCTCTATTAGAGAAAGCTGTTTCATTCAGTATTCAGTGCAAATCTTGCCAATCTGAAACTTGCTTATGTCTTATGAAATAAAATGTTTTCTGCAATGCTGTAAGACAGTTTTTAATGTGTTAGAAGTTATATGCACAAAAACTAATGTTAGGACTGCAATGATCAAGATTGTCAGTTTACAGCTTTCTGAGTCCAGTAATGTTGAAATAGTGTTTCTGTTCAAATGAAGTGAAATCAAGCCCAAATCTGCTCAAAAGCTTTTCTCTCTATTAGAGAAAGCTGTTTCATTCAATATTCAGTGCAAATCTTGCCAAACTGAAACAAGCTTATGCCTTATGAAGTACAATGTTTTCTGCAATGCTGTAAGACAGTTTTTAATGTGTTAGAAGTTATATGCACAAAAACTTATGTTAGGACTTCAATGATCAAGATTGTCAGTTTACAGCTTTCTGAGTCCAGTAATGCTGAAATAGTGTTTCTGTTGAAATGAAGTGAAATCAAGCCCAAATCTGCTCAAAAGCTTTTCTCTCTATTAGATAAAGCTGTTTCATTCAGTATTCAGTGCAAATCTTGCCAAACTGAAACAAGCTTATGTCTTATGAAGTACAATGTTTTCTGCAATGCTGTAAGACAGTTTTTAATGTGTTAGAAGTTATATGCACAAAAACGTACTCGGTTACGAACGTAACCTCGGTTCCCTGAGATACGGAACGAGTACTGCGTATGGGGAAAAGCTCCTTTTTTCCTCGATACTGAAGCCTTTTTTCAATAACGCAGTGCAACTGCACTGCCATTGGTTTAATCTGTAAACTTTTTTAAACCAATGACAGCGCTGCGTAGCTGCGCGAGCCTGTGGCGATGCAGCGCGCCAAAGCCCGCCAGAATGGGCGGGGCGAATGGCTATATAAGCAGGCAATCGCCAGAGGAAATCAGGTCATACGACTGAAGCGACGACACTGAACCCGCAGCCTCGTGGCACGGCATATAACGCAGTACTCGTTCCGTATCTCAGGGAACCGAGGTTACGTTCGTAACCGAGTACGTTCCCTTTCGATACTTCACTCATACTGCGTATGGGGAACGAATTCAACCGCGCCGTGCCACGGTAGGGAACGACAAGACTTAACTTGAACACCCTGGGGTCCAGAGGATAAGTGAGAGGGCCGGAGCCATCGAACCCTTGACGCTACACTGCTGAGAGGGAGCTAGCTCCCTGGAGGTGGCATGATGACAGAGTCTGCTAGAGGCTGTCGTATCAAACCGAAAGAACCCGAGCATGCAAGGTCGGGATATCCAAGTTATAGAACCTGACAAAAGTGGACGGCGAGGACCAGCCGGCCGCCTCACAGATGTCCTTGATAGAGACACCACTAGACCAGGCCCATGAAGAGGCCATCCCTCTAGTAGAGTGGGCTCTAACTCCTATGGGGCACTCAAGGCCCATAGAGGAGTAACATAGAGCGATAGCTTCAACTATCCAACGCGAGAGGCGTTGCTTTGAGACCGAAGACCCTTTGGTGCGGTCACCAAAGCAGACAAAAAGCTGGTCAGATTGCCTGAACGGCTGAGACCGCTCAATGTAAATTCTCAAAGCCCTCACTGGGCAGAGTAAATCCAGCTCTCGCTCACCTGACAACGGAGGCAGAGCTGAGAGGGAAATTACCTGTGCTCTGAATGGCGTCGAGAGCACTTTAGGTACGTAGCCATGCCTGGGTTTTAAAATGACCTTAGAGTTATTGGGCCCAAACTCAAGGCATGCAGGGCTCACCGAGAGGGCCTGCAAATCGCCAACACGCTTGTCCGATGCTAGAGCAAGTAGCAGAGCGGTTTTGAGCGTTAGGGGCCGAAGGTCAGCTGACCGCAGCGGTTCAAAGGGAGGTCCTTTGAGTGCTCCAAGGACCGTGTGAAGGTCCCAAGTGGGAACGGTAAGAGGGCGTGGGGGCTTCAACCGCCTAGCACCTCTCAGGAAACGCACAATGAGGCTGTGTCGACCCACTGATTGGCCAGCAATAGGAGCATGAAATGCTGCAATGGCTGCTACGTACACTTTGAGTGTGGAAGGGGTGAGACCCTTTTCTAGACGCTCCTGGAGAAATGACAGTATCGGAGATACATCACACTCAACAGGGTCTTTGTTTTGTGCTAAGCACCAGTCAACAAAGACTGACCATTTTTGGGCATAGAGGCGTCTTGTAGACGGGGCTCTTGCCTGAGCAATGGTGTGTAGTACGTCCCCGGGGAGGCTCAGAGGCTCCCATCGAGGGACCATACATGCAGAGCCCAGAGTTCTGGCTGTGGATGCCAGATTGTCCTGTTCGCCTGAGAGAGGAGGTCCCGCCTCAGGGGGATCGGCCATGGGGCTTTCATGGAAAGCCTGAAAAGCTCCGAGGACCAAACTTGGGTCCTCCAGAGTGGGGCCACTAGGAGGACTCTGTGTCTGTCTTCCCTGACTCGTCTGATGACCTGAGGGATCAGAGCAATCGGGGGAAAAGCATAAAGAAGGAGGCTGGGCCAGTTGTGGGCCAGTGCATCTGTTTCCTTTGAAAAATAAGTTGGGCAATGAGAGTTGCTTTCTGAGGCGAAGAGGTCGACCTCTGCCTTCCCGAAAATCTCCCAGATTTTGAGAACTGTCTGGGGATGGAGCATCCACTCGTCCGAGGGGACATTGCTCCGTGAAAGCATGTCTGCTCCCAGATTCGTCTTGCCAGGTATGTGTGTCGCCTTGAGCGATCGCAACCTGGGTAATGCCCATTCCAAGAGGCGCTTTGCCAGTGTGCAGAGGCGGCTGGACGAAAGGCCGCCTTGGTGATTTATGTAGGACACCACTGTCATGCTGTCCGACTGGACTAGGATGTGGCGCCCTTCCAAGATTGCCTGAAAGGATTGAAGGGCTCGTTCCACTGCCAGCATCTCGAGGCAGTTGATATGAAGATGGCTTTCTTCGTGCGACCACGAGCCGAAGGCTGGTCTGCCCTCGCACAGAGCACCCCAACCCAGGTTGGACGCATCTGTTGAGAGTACCGTCCTTCTGGAAACCGCCTGTAGGGGTACTCCACGACTGAACCAAACAGGGTTCATCCAAGGCTCCAGGGCTGCTAGACAGGCCTGGTTGACCCTGATGCGAAAGCGGCCGTGCCGCCAAGCATGAGGTGGGACCCGGAGTTTCAGCCAGTACTGCAAGGGCCGCATTCGTAGGAGGCCGAGCTGTAAAACTGGGGAGGCGGAAGCCATCAGCCCTAGCATCCTCTGAAAGAACTTCAGAGGGAAACAGGCTTTGTTCTTGACAGAGGCCGCGAGCTGCTGAAGTACAAGAGCGCGCTCTGGTGATATGACCGCCCTCATATTGACGGAGTCGAAAACTGCTCCCAGGAACGTAATACGTTGGCTGGGGAGCAGTGAGCTCTTGGCGAAATTGACCCTGAGTCCTAGGCACTGTAAGTGGCTCAGGAGCATGGATCTGTTGTGGTCTAGCTCGGTTCGTGACTGGGCTAGAATGAGCCAGTCGTCGAGATAGTTCAGAATGCGAATTCCCATCTGTCTCAGAGGGGAGAGCGCCTCGTTCATGCACTTCGTGAAAGTGCGGGGAGCTAGAGACAGCCCAAAGGGAAGGACTGTATATTGGTAAGCCACACCCTCGAACGCGAACCTCAAGAATCGTCTGTGATGGGGGGCTATCTGGATGTGAAAGTAAGCATCTTTCAGGTCCAGCGAGAAGAACCAGTCCTCGGGGCAAATCTGCGTGAGGATCTGCTTCAGTGTCAACATCTTAAACTTCCGTTTCATGAGGGAAAGGTTCAGGTGTCTGAGGTCTAAGATGGGTCTGAGACCGCCATCTTTCTTGGGGACAAGGAAATAACGGCTGTAGAACCCCGACCCGCTGTCTGAGGGAGGAACTATCTCTATGGCTCCCTTCCTTGACAGCGTCATCACTTCGGTGCAGAGGACCTGAGCATCGTCCGGCTCTACCGAGGTGGGAATCACTCCGCGAAAACGCGGGGGTCTTCGGGCGAACTGCAGTGAGTATCCGTGTTTTATTATCCCCAACACCCACTTGGACACTCCGGGGATGGCCTGCCAGGCCTCGGCCCGCGTGACAAGGGGCTGGATAGTGTCGGATGGCAGACCGCTGATCAGGGGCCTGAACACCGACGAGTGTGGAAGAGGAAAAGTGCTCTCTTTTTGAAAATGTGAAATATTTATTGTGTTCGCCATAACAACGGCGCTTTGCGTGGACGCAACAACAGTGGGCCCAGGTCGCACAGCAGACAGGCGAGAGAGCTTCTGGGGTGGTCCGGCCGCAGCGGGACTTTGCCCCTTCCTCTTTCTTCCCCAACGATCAGGAGGATTTAGAGGGCGTCGGGTCCAGCACAATCCTTTGCCGGGGGCCCTGACGTCTAGGCGGTTTAGCGCGCCTAGTGGGGCGAGCTGGGTGCTGCTCCTTAGGGGGTGCCGCCTGGGGGGTAGAAGGGGCAGGTTTGCTCTGGTGCTGAGTCGGCGCAGTCCTGGGGCGACTCGGGGCAGAGGTGGAGCGCTTGGGCAGGAAGTGTCGCATGGCTTGGGACGACTTCTGTGCTGCAGTGAAGCGTTCTGTAAACCCTTCTACCGCTGGTCCGAAGAGGCCGCATGGAGAGACTGGGGCATCGAGAAAGGCCACTTTGTCGCTCTCCTTAATCTCTGTTAGGTTGAGCCAGAGGTGGCGCTCCAGCACAACCAGGTTGGCCATGGATCGTCCGATGGCCTGGGCCGTGGCTTTCGTGGCGCGCAGAGCCAAATCAGTGGCGCTGCGGAGGTCACGGAAAGCAGGTTCACTAGAGCTAGACTCATCCAGGGAACGGAGAAGCTTTGCCTGGAACACCTGCAATATGGCCATGGTGTGCAGAGATGAAGCGGCTTGGCCCGCAGAAGTGTAGGCCCTGCCAGCCATGGCAGAGGTCGTCCTGCAGGGCTTGGAAGGAAGGGCTCTCATATTTTTCCACCCCACAGCCGCGGGGGGACAGAGGTGAGCAGCCACGGCCTCATCCAGGGGCGGCAATTGCTCATAGCCCTTCTCCTGAGAGCCATCTACTGAGCTGAGAGCTGCAGAGGAAGTGCGTAGGCGGGCCGAGTAGGGGGCGCGCCACGACTTTGTCAGCTCGTCATGAACCTCAGGGAAGAATGGGGCAGGTCGCTGGCGGGGGGCCTGGCGGCGTCCTGGCAGGTACCACTCGTCCAGCCTGCTGCGTGTCGGCTCTTCAGGGGGGGCCCACTCCAAATGGAGTTCCTCAACAGCCTTGGAGAGGATGCGGAGAAGCTCGGCATCCATCCCAGCTCTGGCGTCGATGGGCTCCAGTGACGGCAGGTGGGCGGGGTCAGAATCGCCGGCCCAGTCCTCCGTTTCAGAAGCCGCGAGTGACATGGAGTCGTCAAGCGGCTCGTCCTCCGATCCGCCAAAAGAGACGAGGTCGCTCGCTTCAGCCGAGGGACGCTGCTCTGGGCGTGAGAAGAGGACAGGGGACGGCTCTCTCATTGGAGAGGGTGAGGCACGCGGGCGCTGAGCCGGCGTGAGCTCACCCAAATCCGGGCGCTGGGCCCCTCTTCCCCGCTGTCTTTTCCTGGCCGGCTCGCGGGAGGAAAAAGACGGGAGGGCGCGAGGGGCGGGATTACTTTCATTAAAGAAAGCAATCCGCGAGCGCAGAGAGGCGAGACTCATGCTTTCACAAAAGCAGCATGAAGTCTCAGTGAGTGCAGCCTCAGCATGGGGTTTACCCAGGCAGAAAACACACTCACCATGGCCGTCGTCCTCATGCAGAGGGGCTCTGCATGTGCCACAGCTGTGGCGCGGCATGGCCGTCGCCGTTAAAACGGCGTTAGAAACGCTCTTTTAGAGCGGTGAAAACCGCTGGAAAAAGCTCTTTTAGGATCGCCGGATGGCGGCAGGAGATCGCTGAGAAGCGGCCGGAAACGGGAAGCGGGCGGCCCGAGATCGGCGCTGAGAGCGGCTGTCTGCGAGTACGCCGGCGCTGCAGGCGGTCGGCGGTCTCAGCTGGTCCGCTGCGGTGCCTCTTCGACGGCGAGAGCTCGTTCCAGGCGAAGGCGTTCAGCAGAGATCCAACGAAGTGAAGTCGTCGCTGAAGGAGTAAGATCTGATTTCCTCTGGCGATTGCCTGCTTATATAGCCATTCGCCCCGCCCATTCTGGCGGGCTTTGGCGCGCTGCATCGCCACAGGCTCGCGCAGCTACGCAGCGCTGTCATTGGTTTAAAAAAGTTTACAGATTAAACCAATGGCAGTGCAGTTGCACTGCGTTATTGAAAAAAGGCTTCAGTATCGAGGAAAAAAGGAGCTTTTCCCCATACGCAGTATGAGTGAAGTATCGAAAGGGAACTTATGTTAGGACTTCAATGATCAAGATTGTCAGTTTACAGCTTTCTGAGTCCAGTAATGCTGAAATAGTGTTTCTGTTGAAATGAAGTGAAATCAAGCCCAAATCTGCTCAAAGGCTTTTCTCTCTATTAGATAAAGCTGTTTCATTCAGTATTCAGTGCAAATCTTGCCAAACTGAAACAAGCTTATGCCTTATGAAGTACAATGTTTTCTGCAATGCTGTAAGACAGTTTTTAATGTGTTAGAAGTTATATGCACAAAAACTTATGTTAGGACTTCAATGATCAAGATTGTCAGTTTAAAGCTTTCTGAGTCCAGTAATGCTGAAATAGTGTTTCTGTTGAAATGAAGTGAAATCAAGCCCAAATCTGCTCAAAAGCTTTTCTCTCTATTAGATAAAGATGTTTCATTCAGTATTCAGTGCAAATCTTGCCAAACTGAAACAAGCTTATGTCTTATGAAGTACAATGTTTTCTGCAATGCTGTAAGACAGTTTTTAATGTGTTAGAAGTTATATGCACAAAAACTAATGTTAGGACTTCAATGATCAAGATTGTCAGTTTACAGCTTTCTGAGTCCAGTAATGCTGAAATAGTGTTTCTGTTCAAATGAAGTGAAATCAAGCCCAAATCTGCTCAAAAGCTTTTCTCTCTATTAGAGAAAGCTGTTTCATTCAGTATTCAGTGCAAATCTTGCCAAACTGAAACTTGCTTATGTCTTATGAAATAAAATGTTTTCTGCAATGCTGTAAGACAGTTTTTAATGTGTTAGAAGTTATATGCACAAAAACTTATGTTAGGACTTCAATGATCAAGATTGTCAGTTTACAGCTTTCTGAGTCCAGTAATGCTGAAATAGTGTTTCTGTTGAAATGAAGTGAAATCAAGCCCAAATCTGCTCAAAAGCTTTTCTCTCTATTAGATAAAGCTGTTTCATTCAGTATTCAGTGCAAATCTTGCCAAACTGAAACAAGCTTATGTCTTATGAAGTACAATGTTTTCTGCAATGCTGTAAGACAGTTTTTAATGTGTTAGAAGTTATATGCACAAAAACTTATGTTAGGACTTCAATGATCAAGATTGTCAGTTTACAGCTTTCTGAGTCCAGTAATGCTGAAATAGTGTTTCTGTTCAAATGAAGTGAAATCAAGCCCAAATCTGCTCAAAGGCTTTTCTCTCTATTAGATAAAGCTGTTTCATTCAGTATTCAGTGCAAATCTTGCCAAACTGAAACAAGCTTATGCCTTATGAAGTACAATGTTTTCTGCAATGCTGTAAGACAGTTTTTAATGTGTTAGAAGTTATATGCACAAAAACTTATGTTAGGACTTCAATGATCAAGATTGTCAGTTTACAGCTTTCTGAGTCCAGTAATGCTGAAATAGTGTTCTGTTCAAATGAAGTGAAATCAAGCCCAAATCTGCTCAAAAGCTTTTCTCTCTATTAGAGAAAGC
Source organism: Carassius gibelio (assembly GCF_023724105.1). Taxonomy (NCBI): domain Eukaryota; kingdom Metazoa; phylum Chordata; class Actinopteri; order Cypriniformes; family Cyprinidae; genus Carassius; species Carassius gibelio. Next base: position 24,459,635 of record NC_068394.1, on the reverse strand, counting down.
TGTTTCATTCAGTATACAGTGCAAATCTTGCCAAACTGAAACTTGCTTATGTCTTATGAAATAAAATGTTTTCTGCAATGCTGTAAGACAGTTTTTAATGTGTTAGAAGTTATATGCACAAAAACTAATGTTAGGACTGCAATGATCAAGATTGTCAGTTTACAGCTTTCTGAGTCCAGTAATGTTGAAATAGTGTTTCTGTTCAAATGAAGTGAAATCAAGCCCAAATCTGCTCAAAAGCTTTTCTCTCTATTAGATAAAGCTGTTTCATTCAATATTCAGTGCAAATCTTGCCAAACTGAAACAAGCTTATGCCTTATGAAGTACAATGTTTTCTGCAATGCTGTAAGACAGTTTTTAATGTGTTAGAAGTTATATGCACAAAAACTTATGTTAGGACTTCAATGATCAAGATTGTCAGTTTACAGCTTTCTGAGTCCAGTAATGCTGAAATAGTGTTTCTGTTGAAATGAAGTGAAATCAAGCCCAAATCTGCTCAAAAGCTTTTCTCTCTATTAGATAAAGCTGTTTCATTCAGTATTCAGTGCAAATCTTGCCAAACTGAAACAAGCTTATGTCTTATGAAGTACAATGTTTTCTGCAATGCTGTAAGACAGTTTTTAATGTGTTAGAAGTTATATGCACAAAAACTAATGTTAGGACTTCAATGATCAAGATTGTCAGTTTACAGCTTTCTGAGTCCAGTAATGCTGAAATAGTGTTTCTGTTCAAATGAAGTGAAATCAAGCCCAAATCTGCTCAAAAGCTTTTCTCTCTATTAGATAAAGCTGTTTCATTCAGTATTCAGTGCAAATCTTGCCAAACTGAAACAAGCTTATGCCTTATGATGTACAATGTTTTCTGCAATGCTGTAAGACAGTTTTTAATGTGTTAGAAGTTATATGCACAAAAACTTATGTTAGGACTTCAATGATCAAGATTGTCAGTTTACAGCTTTCTGAGTCCAGTAATGCTGAAATAGTGTTTCTGTTCAAATGAAGTGAAATCAAGCCCAAATCTGCTCAAAAGCTTTTCTCTCTATTAGAGAAAGCTGTTTCATTCAGTATTCAGTGCAAATCTTGCCAAACTGAAACTTGCTTATGTCTTATGAAATAAAATGTTTTCTGCAATGCTGTTAGACAGTTTTTAATGTGTTAGAAGTTATATGCACAAAAACTAATGTTAGGACTGCAATGATCAAGATTGTCAGTTTACAGCTTTCTGAGTCCAGTAATGTTGAAATAGTGTTTCTGTTCAAATGAAGTGAAATCAAGCCCAAATCTGCTCAAAAGCTTTTCTCTCTATTAGAGAAAGCTGTTTCATTCAATATTCAGTGCAAATCTTGCCAAACTGAAACAAGCTTATGCCTTATGAAGTACAATGTTTTCTGCAATGCTGTAAGACAGTTTTTAATGTGTTAGAAGTTATATGCACAAAAACTTATGTTAGGACTTCAATGATCAAGATTGTCAGTTTACAGCTTTCTGAGTCCAGTAATGCTGAAATAGTGTTTCTGTTCAAATGAAGTGAAATCAAGCCCAAATCTGCTCAAAAGCTTTTCTCTCTATTAGAGAAAGCTGTTTCATTCAGTATTCAGTGCAAATCTTGCCAAACTGAAACTTGCTTATGTCTTATGAAATAAAATGTTTTCTGCAATGCTGTAAGACAGTTTTTAATGTGTTAGAAGTTATATGCACAAAAACTAATGTTAGGACTGCAATGATCAAGATTGTCAGTTTACAGCTTTCTGAGTCCAGTAATGTTGAAATAGTGTTTCTGTTCAAATGAAGTGAAATCAAGCCCAAATCTGCTCAAAAGCTTTTCTCTCTATTAGAGAAAGCTGTTTCATTCAATATTCAGTGCAAATCTGGCCAAACTGAAACAAGCTTATGCCTTATGAAGTACAATGTTTTCTGCAATGCTGTAAGACAGTTTTTAATGTGTTAGAAGTTATATGCACAAAAACTTATGTTAGGACTTCAATGATCAAGATTGTCAGTTTACAGCTTTCTGAGTCCAGTAATGCTGAAATAGTGTTTCTGTTGAAATGAAGTGAAATCAAGCCCAAATCTGCTCAAAAGCTTTTCTCTCTATTAGATAAAGCTGTTTCATTCAGTATTCAGTGCAAATCTTGCCAAACTGAAACAAGCTTATGCCTTATGAAGTACAATGTTTTCTGCAATGCTGTAAGACAGTTTTTAATGTGTTAGAAGTTATATGCACAAAAACTTATGTTAGGACTGCAATGATCAAGATTGTCAGTTTACAGCTTTCTGAGTCCAGTAATGCTGAAATAGTGTTTCTGTTCAAATGAAGTGAAATCAAGCCCAAATCTGCTCAAAAGCTTTTCTCTCTATTAGATAAAGCTGTTTCATTCAGTATTCAGTGCAAATCTTGCCAAACTGAAACAAGCTTATGTCTTATGAAATAAAATGTTTTCTGCAATGCTGTAAGACAGTTTTTAATGTGTTAGAAGTTATATGCACAAGAACTTATGTTAGGACTTCAATGATCAAGATTGTCAGTTTACAGCTTTCTGAGTCCAGTAATGCTGAAATAGTGTTTCTGTTGAAATGAAGTGAAATCAAGCCCAAATCTGCTCAAAAGCTTTTCTTTCTATTAGATAAAGCTGTTTCATTCAGTATTCAGTGCAAATCTTGCCAAACTGAAACAAGCTTATGCCTTATGAAGTACAATGTTCCTCTTCAGGAACGAGACGCTGCGTCAAAAGCGCTTTTGGGGAACGCGCCCAGCGTGCGCGACTCTGAATATCGTGTGAAATCAGACCAATGGAAGAGCGTGACGTCACCGGCGGAGTGACGTAAGCGACCAGGAAGCTATAAAAGCACGTGCCACGCAGCTGGCGTCAGCTTCGCGTCTCTCAGCAAGCGCTCTGTGTGTGATTGTCAAACTGTTTGTCTGTGAGTCTTATTTACTGTTGTCTGTCCAGTTTAAGAGCTCCTAGACAATGCCCAAAAGCAAGGCGAAAGTTAAGCATTCTGGCGATTCCAAATCGCGTTTTAGGCTGTGTGTTCCTCCCTGCCCGAGATATATAACGGGTGGGGATACACACAACCTTTGCGTGGTTTGCCTGGGTTCGAAGCACGCCGAGTCGGCTCTCGAGGGGGCCGACTGCCCGCACTGTTTGCGGATGTCGGTGCGTATGCTTCGTTCCCGGAGGGCCCTCTTCGAGGAGGGGGCCTTCGCCAGCGTTCCCCGCGGTGCTGGTCCCGCTTCTGCTGAGGCAGAACGGCGGCTGCACTCGTGGGGTTCGCAAGTGGATCTGGTGGAGGGAATGGAGACGGGCCAGTCCCTATCTCCTTCCACTTCTGCCAGATCCGGCACCCAATCCCTAGAGTCGGAAGCACGCTCAGCGGTTCCTTCCACTCAGGGAGAGGGGTCGACGCTTCGCCTCTCTTCCTCCGAGGAGGAAGTTGATGTGGAGTCGCTCGACAGGGATTCGCCACCCCACTCGCCGCAGTATGAGGAGCTCTTGGAGGTGGTTACTCGCGCGGTGGCCAAGCTAAACATCGATTGGCCCACCGAGAAAGCAGCTGAACCGCAGAGAAGCAAGCTTGATGAACGCTTCCTGCGCGCGAGTCAGCCACCTCCCAGCCGGGGCCTGCCATTCTTTCCCGACCTGCACGATGAGATCTCCAGGTCGTGGAAACGCCCATTCTCGGCCCGCCTCTACATCCCCTCGTCAGACTACTATGGGAACGTAGTGGGGATGGGAGAGCGCGGTTATAGAGCGATGCCCCGGGTGGAACAGACGCTCGCGAGCTATCTGTCCCCCGGTGCGGCTTCGTCTCTAAAGGCCCCGGCATTGCCCTCAAAGCCACTAAGAACAACTTCGGCTTTGGTGGGCAAAGGGTATGCGGCAGCAGGTCAGGCTGGTGCGTGTCTGCACACCATGGCGGTGTTACAGGCGTACCAAGCCGATCTGCTCAAGGAGCTAGATGAGGGAGAGGAGATCAAGTCCCATGATATCTCTGAGCTAAGAAGGACCGCTGATCTCTCCCTCCGCGCCACCAAGGAGACCGCTCGAGCGATTGGGCGGTCCATGGCAGCTATGGTGGCCGCGGAGAGGCACTTATGGTTGACCCTGTCTGATATGAAAGAGCGGGACAGGGTCTGCCTCATGGACGCCCCGATCCAGCCGACTGGCCTGTTCGGCGACGCAGTCAATTCTGTCGTCGACAGGTTTCAGGAGGCCCGCAAGCAAGCGGCGGCGTTCCATAAGTTCCTCCCTCGTCGCTCCCTCGGGGCATCTGGGCGGGAGATGCCCCAGCCGCTCCCTAGCTCCTCGTACCGCGAGGCTCAGAAGCAGAGCGTCGCCTCTCGTGCTCCTCCGCGTCGGGAACGAGAGTCTCGACGACGCTCTCGGCCGAGGACTTCCCAGCCCAAACAAGATCTCAGGGCGGTTATTGAAGCTAAGAAGTCCTCGGCCAAGAAACCCTGACGCCAACAACCCAGGGTTTCAGAGGGCAGCCTCTGCTGGGGTAGAGCGGTACACACCGCAGTACACGGTGCCCGTCTCCCCTCAGCGCCCTCTGGGGGCCGGTCTGCTAACCCTGCCAGTGATCCAGGGCGCAGCAGGTCCCAGCGAGCATCGCTCTCAGTATCTTCCGCCCGTGCGCGTAGCGGGGCTGAGACGCTCGCCGCCCCTGCGGGGGCCTCTTACACCAGAGATCAGTCTCGAGAGACTGATTCCCTTAGTAGATTATTTAGCAGCGTGGAAACTACTGCCAAATGTATCTCGATGGGTCCTGCACACAGTAGAAAAAGGCTACCGCATTCAGTTCGGCTCCGTGCCGCCAGTATTCAACGGGGTCGTTCAGACAGTAGTCGGCCTCAGGCAGGGTCTGGTTATGGAACAGGAGGTGAAAACCCTATTAGAGAAGGAGGCCATCGAGGTGGTCCCTCCTCAAGACAGGGAGTCCGGATTTTACAGCCGGTATTTCATAGTTCCCAAGAAGGATGGGGGGCTGCGTCCGATTATAGACTTGAGGGTCTTAAATCGTTCAGTTATGAGACTGAAATTCAGAATGCTCACAATCAAGCAAGTTGTAGCACAGATCAGGTCCCAGGACTGGTTTGTCACGATAGATCTCAAAGACGCATATTTTCATATATCCATCCTTCCACATCACAGGAAGTTTCTGAGGTTCACTTTCGGGGGCGAAGCTTACCAATATCGAGTACTTCCCTTCGGCCTTGCACTCTCACCCCGCACGTTCACAAAATGTGTAGACGTGGCTCTGGTCCCCCTGCGCATGCAGGGCATCCGCATTCTCAACTATATCGACGATTGGTTGATCTTAGCTCAGTCAGAGCAGGCTGCGATTCGGCATCGAGATGTCGTCCTCGCACATATGGGGGAGCTGGGTTTGAGACTGAACGCCAAGAAGAGTGTACTTTCTCCGGTTCAGAGAACCACCTATCTAGGCGTAGTATGGGATTCGACCACGATGCAGGCACGATTGTCCCCTGCTCGTATCGAGTCGATCCGCATCTCAGTCGAGAGAGTCAAACAAGGCCAGTCACTCACTGTCAAACAATTTCAGAGATTGTTGGGTCTGATGGCAGCTGCGTCCAACGTGATACCTCTTGGCCTGCTGTACATGAGGCCCCTGCAGTGGTGGCTCAAGACCAAGGGATTTTCCCCGAGGGGCAATCTACTCCGCACTATCAAGGTCACGCGGCGCTGCCCGTGGTCTGTGGAGCGATCGCCATCGAACATGGCATATCAATTGTCTAGAAATGCTAGCAGTTTTTCGTGCACTGAAGCACTTCCTCCCAGACCTAAGGGGTCACCATGTGTTGGTGCGCACCGACAACACATCGGTGGTCTCCTATATCAACCACCAGGGAGGTCTGCGTTCGCGCCCTTTGTACAAGCTGGCGCACCAGATCCTGGTGTGGTCCCAGAGCAAACTCCTCTCACTAAGAGCAGTATATATTCCTGGGAAACAAAATGTGGGAGCAGACATACTGTCGAGGCAGGGGCCGAGGCCCGGGGAGTGGAAACTTCACCCACAAGTAGTGAAGCAGATATGGAGAATATTTGGCAGGGCTCAAGTAGACCTATTTGCATCTCAAGAGACGTCTCAATGCCCCCTTTGGTTCTCTCTAGTTCATCCAGCTCCTCTGGGACTGGACGCTATGGTACAGACCTGGCCGAGGCTTCGTCTGTACGCATTTCCCCCTATTGCTCTGCTCCCGGGAGTTCTGGCGAGAGTACGCCGGGACGGGGTCCGTCTGTTGTTAGTAGCCCCGTTCTGGCCGGGCCGAGTATGGTTCTCAGATCTAGTCTCGCTCCTCGACGGCTCTCCGTGGGAGATACCGATCAGGACAGACCTCCTCTCGCAGGCGCAGGGTACGATAATTCACCCTCGCCCGGAGTTGTGGAAGCTGTGGGTGTGGCCCCTGAGGGGGCACAACTTTTAGCAGCCGGTCTCTCAACCGAGGTTGTTGAGACCCTTCTCCAATCCAGAGCTCCCTCAACGAGGAAACTGTACGCCCTGAGGTGGAAACTCTTCACCTCATGGTGCAGAGACCGCCAGCTAGACCCAGCAAACTGCCCGATTGGTACAGTTCTGGAGTTTCTACAGGCTAGGCTCTGTGCAGGGTTGACCCACTCCACGCTGAAGGTTTACGTGGCGGCTATTGCGGCCTACCACGCCCTTCTCGATGGCCAGTCTTTGGGAAGACACCCCTTAGTTACGCGTTTCCTCCGCGGTGCGCTGAGGCTGAAACCTCCAGTAAGGTCCCGTATTCCCCCGTGGGACCTGGTGGTGGTGTTAGAGGCAATGTGCGGACCCCCATTTGAACCTATTCAAAATATCTCAGACAGACACCTTACACTTGAAACCTCCTTTCTGTTGGCTATCACCTCTCTGCGGAGAGTAGGAGACCTTCAGGCCCTCTCTGTGGCCCCTACTTATCTTGAATTTGCACCAGGCATGATTAAAGCGTTCATATACCCTCGAGCGGGATATGTTCCTAAGGTTCCCTCTGTTACACCACAACCTGTCGTACTGCAGGCCTTCTGTCCTCCTCCCTTTCGGGAGCCCGACCAGGCGAAGCTAAATTGTATGTGTCCAGTTAGAGCGCTGGACGCATACGTCCACAGAGCTGCCCTGTGGAGAAAGACCGATCAATTGCTTGTATGCTACGGTCCCCCCAAGAGGGGTTTTCCTGCTTCTAAGCAGACTATCAGTCGTTGGATAGTCGAGGCTATCAACGCTTCCTATGAGTCCTCTGGTCGTCCCCCGCTGTCGGGAGCCAAGGCTCACTCTACCCGGGGTATGGCGGCCTCCAAGGCCTTCTTAGCAGGTGTATCCATGCTGGACATCTGCAACGCTGCGGGATGGTCCACGCCCTCCACGTTTGTCAGATTCTATGGCCTAGACATGCCAGTCACTCCAGGCGCTTCAGTCCTCCTGACCTAAGCTGTGCTCTTCGGATACACACTAGGCAGGGGTTTGGTAGTCTGGCGGCGTTGGTACTCGTTCCCCAAAGCGCTTTTGACGCAGCTCGAGTTCCTGAAGAGGAACGTCTCTAGGTTACGTATGTAACCCTAGTTCCTCGAGGGAACGAGACGCTGCGTCTCGGAGCCATACCCCCCGGCACCCCTGCCGGCGCTTGCTGGTACTCGAAGCTGACGCCAGCTGCGTGGCACGTGCTTTTATAGCTTCCTGGTCGCTTACGTCACTCCGCCGGTGACGTCACGCTCTTCCATTGGTCTGATTTCACACGATATTCAGAGTCGCGCACGCTGGGCGCGTTCCCCAAAAGCGCTTTTGACGCAGCGTCTCGTTCCCTCGAGGAACTAGGGTTACATACGTAACCTAGAGACGTTTTCTGCAATGCTGTAAGACAGTTTTTAATGTGTTAGAAGTTATATGCACAAAAACTTATGTTAGGACTTCAATGATCAAGATTGTCAGTTTACAGCTTTCTGAGTCCAGTAATGCTGAAATAGTGTTTCTGTTCAAATGAAGTGAAATCAAGCCCAAATCTGCTCAAAAGCTTTTCTCTCTATTAGATAAAGCTGTTTCATTCCGTATTCAGTGCAAATCTTGCCAAACTGAAACAAGCTTATGCCTTATGAAGTACAATGTTTTCTGCAATGCTGTAAGACAGTTTTTAATGTGTTAGAAGTTATATGCACAAAAACTTATGTTAGGACTTCAATGATCAAGATTGTCAGTTTACAGCTTTCTGAGTCCAGTAATGCTGAAATAGTGTTTCTGTTCAAATGAAGTGAAATCAAGCCCAAATCTGCTCAAAGGCTTTTCTCTCTATTAGATAAAGCTGTTTCATTCAGTATTCAGTGCAAATCTTGCCAAACTGAAACAAGCTTATGCCTTATGAAGTACAATGTTTTCTGCAATGCTGTAAGACAGTTTTTAATGTGTTAGAAGTTATATGCACAAAAACTTATGTTAGGACTTCAATGATCAAGATTGTCAGTTTACAGCTTTCTGAGTCCAGTAATGCTGAAATAGTGTTCTGTTCAAATGAAGTGAAATCAAGCCCAAATCTGCTCAAAGGCTTTTCTCTCTATTAGATAAAGGTGTTTCATTCAGTATTCAGTGCAAATCTTGCCAAACTGAAACTTGCTTATGTCTTATGAAATAAAATGTTTTCTGCAATGCTGTAAGACAGTTTTTAATGTGTTAGAAGTTATATGCACAAAAACTAATGTTAGGACTGCAATGATCAAGATTGTCAGTTTACAGCTTTCTGAGTCCAGTAATGTTGAAATAGTGTTTCTGTTCAAATGAAGTGAAATCAAGCCCAAATCTGCTCAAAAGCTTTTCTCTCTATTAGATAAAGCTGTTTCATTCAATATTCAGTGCAAATCTTGCCAAACTGAAACAAGCTTATGCCTTATGAAGTACAATGTTTTCTGCAATGCTGTAAGACAGTTTTTAATGTGTTAGAAGTTATATGCACAAAAACTTATGTTAGGACTTCAATGATCAAGATTGTCAGTTTACAGCTTTCTGAGTCCAGTAATGCTGAAATAGTGTTTCTGTTGAAATGAAGTGAAATCAAGCCCAAATCTGCTCAAAAGCTTTTCTCTCTATTAGAGAAAGCTGTTTCATTCAGTATTCATTGCAAAATCTTGCCAAACTGAAACAAGCTTATGCCTTATGAAGTACAATGTTTTCTGCAATGCTGTAAGACAGTTTTTAATGTGTTAGAAGTTATATGCACAAAAACTTATGTTAGGACTTCAATGATCAAGATTGTCAGTTTACAGCTTTCTGAGTCCAGTAATGCTGAAATAGTGTTTCTGTTGAAATGAAGTGAAATCAAGCCCAAATCTGCTCAAAAGCTTTTCTCTCTATTAGATAAAGCTGTTTCATTCAGTATTCAGTGCAAATCTTGCCAAACTGAAACAAGCTTATGTCTTATGAAGTACAATGTTTTCTGCAATGCTGTAAGACAGCTTTTAATGTGTTAGAAGTTATATGCACAAAAACTTATGTTAGGACTTCAATGATCAAGATTGTCAGTTTACAGCTTTCTGAGTCCAGTAATGCTGAAATAGTGTTTCTGTTGAAATTAAGTGAAATCAAGCCCAAATCTGCTCAAAAGCTTTTCTCTCTATTAGATAAAGCTGTTTCATTCAGTATTCAGTGCAAATCTTGCCAAACTGAAACAAGCTTATGCCTTATGAAGTACAATGTTTTCTGCAATGCTGTAAGACAGTTTTTAATGTGTTAGAAGTTATATGCACAAAAACTTATGTTAGGACTTCAATGATCAAGATTGTCAGTTTACAGCTTTCTGAGTCCAGTAATGCTGAAATAGTGTTTCTGTTGAAATGAAGTGAAATCAAGCCCAAATCTGCTCAAAAGCTTTTCTCTCTATTAGAGAAAGCTGTTTCATTCAGTATTCAGTGCAAATCTTGCCAAACTGAAACTTGCTTATGTCTTATGAAATAAAATGTTTTCTGCAATGCTGTAAGACAGTTTTTAATGTGTTAGAAGTTATATGCACAAAAACTAATGTTAGGACTGCAATGATCAAGATTGTCAGTTTACAGCTTTCTGAGTCCAGTAATGTTGAAATAGTGTTTCTGTTCAAATGAAGTGAAATCAAGCCCAAATCTGCTCAAAAGCTTTTCTCTCTATTAGAGAAAGCTGTTTCATTCCGTATTCAGTGCAAATCTTGCCAAACTGAAACAAGCTTATGCCTTATGAAGTACAATGTTTTCTGCAATGCTGTAAGACAGTTTTTAATGTGTTAGAAGTTATATGCACAAAAACTTATGTTAGGACTTCAATGATCAAGATTGTCAGTTTACAGCTTTCTGAGTCCAGTAATGCTGAAATAGTGTTTCTGTTCAAATGAAGTGAAATCAAGCCCAAATCTGCTCAAAGGCTTTTCTCTCTATTAGATAAAGCTGTTTCATTCAGTATTCAGTGCAAATCTTGCCAAACTGAAACAAGCTTATGCCTTATGAAGTACAATGTTTTCTGCAATGCTGTAAGACAGTTTTTAATGTGTTAGAAGTTATATGCACAAAAACTTATGTTAGGACTTCAATGATCAAGATTGTCAGTTTACAGCTTTCTGAGTCCAGTAATGCTGAAATAGTGTTCTGTTCAAATGAAGTGAAATCAAGCCCAAATCTGCTCAAAGGCTTTTCTCTCTATTAGATAAAGGTGTTTCATTCAGTATTCAGTGCAAATCTTGCCAAACTGAAACTTGCTTATGTCTTATGAAATAAAATGTTTTCTGCAATGCTGTAAGACAGTTTTTAATGTGTTAGAAGTTATATGCACAAAAACTAATGTTAGGACTGCAATGATCAAGATTGTCAGTTTACAGCTTTCTGAGTCCAGTAATGTTGAAATAGTGTTTCTGTTCAAATGAAGTGAAATCAAGCCCAAATCTGCTCAAAAGCTTTTCTCTCTATTAGATAAAGCTGTTTCATTCAATATTCAGTGCAAATCTTGCCAAACTGAAACAAGCTTATGCCTTATGAAGTACAATGTTTTCTGCAATGCTGTAAGACAGTTTTTAATGTGTTAGAAGTTATATGCACAAAAACTTATGTTAGGACTTCAATGATCAAGATTGTCAGTTTACAGCTTTCTGAGTCCAGTAATGCTGAAATAGTGTTTCTGTTGAAATGAAGTGAAATCAAGCCCAAATCTGCTCAAAAGCTTTTCTCTCTATTAGATAAAGCTGTTTCATTCAGTATTCAGTGCAAATCTTGCCAAACTGAAACAAGCTTATGTCTTATGAAGTACAATGTTTTCTGCAATGCCGTAAGACAGTTTTTAATGTGTTAGAAGTTATATGCACAAAAACTTATGTTAGGACTTCAATGATCAAGATTGTCAGTTTACAGCTTTCTGAGTCCAGTAATGCTGAAATAGTGTTTCTGTTCAAATGAAGTGAAATCAAGCCCAAATCTGCTCAAAAGCTTTTCTCTCTATTAGATAAAGCTGTTTCATTCAGTATTCAGTGCAAATCTTGCCAAACTGAAACAAGCTTATGCCTTATGAAGTACAATGTTTTCTGCAATGCTGTAAGACAGTTTTTAATGTGTTAGAAGTTATATGCACAAAAACTTATGTTAGGACTTCAATGATCAAGATTGTCAGTTTACAGCTTTCTGAGTCCAGTAATGCTGAAATAGTGTTTCTGTTGAAATGAAGTGAAATCAAGCCCAAATCTGCTCAAAAGCTTTTCTCTCTATTAGAGAAAGCTGTTTCATTCAGTATTCATTGCAAAATCTTGCCAAACTGAAACAAGCTTATGCCTTATGAAGTACAATGTTTTCTGCAATGCTGTAAGACAGTTTTTAATGTGTTAGAAGTTATATGCACAAAAACTTATGTTAGGACTTCAATGATCAAGATTGTCAGTTTACAGCTTTCTGAGTCCAGTAATGCTGAAATAGTGTTTCTGTTGAAATGAAGTGAAATCAAGCCCAAATCTGCTCAAAAGCTTTTCTCTCTATTAGATAAAGCTGTTTCATTCAGTATTCAGTGCAAATCTTGCCAAACTGAAACAAGCTTATGTCTTATGAAGTACAATGTTTTCTGCAATGCTGTAAGACAGCTTTTAATGTGTTAGAAGTTATATGCACAAAAACTTATGTTAGGACTTCAATGATCAAGATTGTCAGTTTACAGCTTTCTGAGTCCAGTAATGCTGAAATAGTGTTTCTGTTCAAATGAAGTGAAATCAAGCCCAAATCTGCTCAAAAGCTTTTCTCTCTATTAGAGAAAGCTGTTTCATTCAGTATTCAGTGCAAATCTTGCCAAACTGAAACTTGCTTATGTCTTATGAAATAAAATGTTTTCTGCAATGCTGTAAGACAGTTTTTAATGTGTTAGAAGTTATATGCACAAAAACTAATGTTAGGACTGCAATGATCAAGATTGTCAGTTTACAGCTTTCTGAGTCCAGTAATGTTGAAATAGTGTTTCTGTTCAAATGAAGTGAAATCAAGCCCAAATCTGCTCAAAAGCTTTTCTCTCTATTAGAGAAAGCTGTTTCATTCAATATTCAGTGCAAATCTTGCCAAACTGAAACAAGCTTATGCCTTATGAAGTACAATGTTTTCTGCAATGCTGTAAGACAGTTTTTAATGTGTTAGAAGTTATATGCACAAAAACTTATGTTAGGACTTCAATGATCAAGATTGTCAGTTTACAGCTTTCTGAGTCCAGTAATGCTGAAATAGTGTTTCTGTTCAAATGAAGTGAAATCAAGCCCAAATCTGCTCAAAAGCTTTTCTCTCTATTAGAGAAAGCTGTTTCATTCAGTATTCAGTGCAAATCTTGCCAAACTGAAACTTGCTTATGTCTTATGAAATAAAATGTTTTCTGCAATGCTGTAAGACAGTTTTTAATGTGTTAGAAGTTATATGCACAAAAACTAATGTTAGGACTGCAATGATCAAGATTGTCAGTTTACAGCTTTCTGAGTCCAGTAATGTTGAAATAGTGTTTCTGTTCAAATGAAGTGAAATCAAGCCCAAATCTGCTCAAAAGCTTTTCTCTCTATTAGAGAAAGCTGTTTCATTCAATATTCAGTGCAAATCTTGCCAAACTGAAACAAGCTTATGCCTTATGAAGTACAATGTTTTCTGCAATGCTGTAAGACAGTTTTTAATGTGTTAGAAGTTATATGCACAAAAACTTATGTTAGGACTTCAATGATCAAGATTGTCAGTTTACAGCTTTCTGAGTCCAGTAATGCTGAAATAGTGTTTCTGTTGAAATGAAGTGAAATCAAGCCCAAATCTGCTCAAAAGCTTTTCTCTCTATTAGATAAAGCTGTTTCATTCAGTATTCAGTGCAAATCTTGCCAAACTGAAACAAGCTTATGTCTTATGAAGTACAATGTTTTCTGCAATGCTGTAAGACAGTTTTTAATGTGTTAGAAGTTATATGCACAAAAACGTACTCGGTTATGAACGTAACCTCGGTTCCCTGAGATACGGAACGAGTACTGCGTATGGGGAAAAGCTCCTTTTTTCCTCGATACTGAAGCCTTTTTTCAATAACGCAGTGCAACTGCACTGCCATTGGTTTAATCTGTAAACTTTTTTAAACCAATGACAGCGCTGCGTAGCTGCGCGAGCCTGTGGCGATGCAGCGCGCCAAAGCCCGCCAGAATGGGCGGGGCGAATGGCTATATAAGCAGGCAATCGCCAGAGGAAATCAGGTCATACGACTGAAGCGACGACACTGAACCCGCAGCCTCGTGGCACGGCATATAACGCAGTACTCGTTCCGTATCTCAGGGAACCGAGGTTACGTTCGTAACCGAGTACGTTCCCTTTCGATACTTCACTCATACTGCGTATGGGGAACGAATTCAACCGCGCCGTGCCACGGTAGGGAACGACAAGACTTAACTTGAACACCCTGGGGTCCAGAGGATAAGTGAGAGGGCCGGAGCCATCGAACCCTTGATGCTACACTGCTGAGAGGGAGCTAGCTCCCTGGAGGTGGCATGATGACAGAGTCTGCTAGAGGCTGTCGTATCAAACCGAAAGAACCCGAGCATGCAAGGTCGGGATATCCAAGTTATAGAACCTGACAAAAGTGGACGGCGAGGACCAGCCGGCCGCCTCACAGATGTCCTTGATAGAGACACCACTAGACCAGGCCCATGAAGAGGCCATCCCTCTAGTAGAGTGGGCTCTAACTCCTATGGGGCACTCAAGGCCCATAGAGGAGTAACATAGAGCGATAGCTTCAACTATCCAACGCGAGAGGCGTTGCTTTGAGACCGAAGACCCTTTGGTGCGGTCACCAAAGCAGACAAAAAGCTGGTCAGATTGCCTGAACGGCTGAGACCGCTCAATGTAAATTCTCAAAGCCCTCACTGGGCAGAGTAAATCCAGCTCTCGCTCACCTGACAACGGAGGCAGAGCTGAGAGGGAAATTACCTGTGCTCTGAATGGCGTCGAGAGCACTTTAGGTACGTAGCCATGCCTGGGTTTTAAAATGACCTTAGAGTTATTGGGCCCAAACTCAAGGCATGCAGGGCTCACCGAGAGGGCCTGCAAATCGCCAACACGCTTGTCCGATGCTAGAGCAAGTAGCAGAGCGGTTTTGAGCGTTAGGGGCCGAAGGTCAGCTGACCGCAGCGGTTCAAAGGGAGGTCCTTTGAGTGCTCCAAGGACCGTGTGAAGGTCCCAAGTGGGAACGGTAAGAGGGCGTGGGGGCTTCAACCGCCTAGCACCTCTCAGGAAACGCACAATGAGGCTGTGTCGACCCACTGATTGGCCAGCAATAGGAGCATGAAATGCTGCAATGGCTGCTACGTACACTTTGAGTGTGGAAGGGGTGAGACCCTTTTCTAGACGCTCCTGGAGAAATGACAGTATCGGAGATACATCACACTCAACAGGGTCTTTGTTTTGTGCTAAGCACCAGTCAACAAAGACTGACCATTTTTGGGCATAGAGGCGTCTTGTAGACGGGGCTCTTGCCTGAGCAATGGTGTGTAGTACGTCCCCGGGGAGGCTCAGAGGCTCCCATCGAGGGACCATACATGCAGAGCCCAGAGTTCTGGCTGTGGATGCCAGATTGTCCTGTTCGCCTGAGAGAGGAGGTCCCGCCTCAGGGGGATCGGCCATGGGGCTTTCATGGAAAGCCTGAAAAGCTCCGAGGACCAAACTTGGGTCCTCCAGAGTGGGGCCACTAGGAGGACTCTGTGTCTGTCTTCCCTGACTCGTCTGATGACCTGAGGGATCAGAGCAATCGGGGGAAAAGCATAAAGAAGGAGGCTGGGCCAGTTGTGGGCCAGTGCATCTGTTTCCTTTGAAAAATAAGTTGGGCAATGAGAGTTGCTTTCTGAGGCGAAGAGGTCGACCTCTGCCTTCCCGAAAATCTCCCAGATTTTGAGAACTGTCTGGGGATGGAGCATCCACTCGTCCGAGGGGACATTGCTCCGTGAAAGCATGTCTGCTCCCAGATTCGTCTTGCCAGGTATGTGTGTCGCCTTGAGCGATCGCAACCTGGGTAATGCCCATTCCAAGAGGCGCTTTGCCAGTGCGCAGAGGCGGCTGGACGAAAGGCCGCCTTGGTGATTTATGTAGGACACCACTGTCATGCTGTCCGACTGGACTAGGATGTGGCGCCCTTCCAAGATTGCCTGAAAGGATTGAAGGGCTCGTTCCACTGCCAGCATCTCGAGGCAGTTGATATGAAGATGGCTTTCTTCGTGCGACCACGAGCCGAAGGCTGGTCTGCCCTCGCACAGAGCACCCCAACCCAGGTTGGACGCATCTGTTGAGAGTACCGTCCTTCTGGAAACCGCCTGTAGGGGTACTCCACGACTGAACCAAACAGGGTTCATCCAAGGCTCCAGGGCTGCTAGACAGGCCTGGTTGACCCTGATGCGAAAGCGGCCGTGCCGCCAAGCATGAGGTGGGACCCGGAGTTTCAGCCAGTACTGCAAGGGCCGCATTCGTAGGAGGCCGAGCTGTAAAACTGGGGAGGCGGAAGCCATCAGCCCTAGCATCCTCTGAAAGAACTTCAGAGGGAAACAGGCTTTGTTCTTGACAGAGGCCGCGAGCTGCTGAAGTACAAGAGCGCGCTCTGGTGATATGACCGCCCTCATATTGACGGAGTCGAAAACTGCTCCCAGGAACGTAATACGTTGGCTGGGGAGCAGTGAGCTCTTGGCGAAATTGACCCTGAGTCCTAGGCACTGTAAGTGGCTCAGGAGCATGGATCTGTTGTGGTCTAGCTCGGTTCGTGACTGGGCTAGAATGAGCCAGTCGTCGAGATAGTTCAGAATGCGAATTCCCATCTGTCTCAGAGGGGAGAGCGCCTCGTTCATGCACTTCGTGAAAGTGCGGGGAGCTAGAGACAGCCCAAAGGGAAGGACTGTATATTGGTAAGCCACACCCTCGAACGCGAACCTCAAGAATCGTCTGTGATGGGGGGCTATCTGGATGTGAAAGTAAGCATCTTTCAGGTCCAGCGAGAAGAACCAGTCCTCGGGGCAAATCTGCGTGAGGATCTGCTTCAGTGTCAACATCTTAAACTTCCGTTTCATGAGGGAAAGGTTCAGGTGTCTGAGGTCTAAGATGGGTCTGAGACCGCCATCTTTCTTGGGGACAAGGAAATAACGGCTGTAGAACCCCGACCCGCTGTCTGAGGGAGGAACTATCTCTATGGCTCCCTTCCTTGACAGCGTCATCACTTCGGTGCAGAGGACCTGAGCATCGTCCGGCTCTACCGAGGTGGGAATCACTCCGCGAAAACGCGGGGGTCTTCGGGCGAACTGCAGTGAGTATCCGTGTTTTATTATCCCCAACACCCACTTGGACACTCCGGGGATGGCCTGCCAGGCCTCGGCCCGCGTGACAAGGGGCTGGATAGTGTCGGATGGCAGACCGCTGATCAGGGGCCTGAACACCGACGAGTGTGGAAGAGGAAAAGTGCTCTCTTTTTGAAAATGTGAAATATTTATTGTGTTCGCCATAACAACGGCGCTTTGCGTGGACGCAACAACAGTGGGCCCAGGTCGCACAGCAGACAGGCGAGAGAGCTTCTGGGGTGGTCCGGCCGCAGCGGGACTTTGCCCCTTCCTCTTTCTTCCCCAACGATCAGGAGGATTTAGAGGGCGTCGGGTCCAGCACAATCCTTTGCCGGGGGCCCTGACGTCTAGGCGGTTTAGCGCGCCTAGTGGGGCGAGCTGGGTGCTGCTCCTTAGGGGGTGCCGCCTGGGGGGTAGAAGGGGCAGGTTTGCTCTGGTGCTGAGTCGGCGCAGTCCTGGGGCGACTCGGGGCAGAGGTGGAGCGCTTGGGCAGGAAGTGTCGCATGGCTTGGGACGACTTCTGTGCTGCAGTGAAGCGTTCTGTAAACCCTTCTACCGCTGGTCCGAAGAGGCCGCATGGAGAGACTGGGGCATCGAGAAAGGCCACTTTGTCGCTCTCCTTAATCTCTGTTAGGTTGAGCCAGAGGTGGCGCTCCAGCACAACCAGGTTGGCCATGGATCGTCCGATGGCCTGGGCCGTGGCTTTCGTGGCGCGCAGAGCCAAATCAGTGGCGCTGCGGAGGTCACGGAAAGCAGGTTCACTAGAGCTAGACTCATCCAGGGAACGGAGAAGCTTTGCCTGGAACACCTGCAATATGGCCATGGTGTGCAGAGATGAAGCGGCTTGGCCCGCAGAAGTGTAGGCCCTGCCAGCCATGGCAGAGGTCGTCCTGCAGGGCTTGGAAGGAAGGGCTCTCATATTTTTCCACCCCACAGCCGCGGGGGGACAGAGGTGAGCAGCCACGGCCTCATCCAGGGGCGGCAATTGCTCATAGCCCTTCTCCTGAGAGCCATCTACTGAGCTGAGAGCTGCAGAGGAAGTGCGTAGGCGGGCCGAGTAGGGGGCGCGCCACGACTTTGTCAGCTCGTCATGAACCTCAGGGAAGAATGGGGCAGGTCGCTGGCGGGGGGCCTGGCGGCGTCCTGGCAGGTACCACTCGTCCAGCCTGCTGCGTGTCGGCTCTTCAGGGGGGGCCCACTCCAAATGGAGTTCCTCAACAGCCTTGGAGAGGATGCGGAGAAGCTCGGCATCCATCCCAGCTCTGGCGTCGATGGGCTCCAGTGACGGCAGGTGGGCGGGGTCAGAATCGCCGGCCCAGTCCTCCGTTTCAGAAGCCGCGAGTGACATGGAGTCGTCAAGCGGCTCGTCCTCCGATCCGCCAAAAGAGACGAGGTCGCTCGCTTCAGCCGAGGGACGCTGCTCTGGGCGTGAGAAGAGGACAGGGGACGGCTCTCTCATTGGAGAGGGTGAGGCACGCGGGCGCTGAGCCGGCGTGAGCTCACCCAAATCCGGGCGCTGGGCCCCTCTTCCCCGCTGTCTTTTCCTGGCCGGCTCGCGGGAGGAAAAAGACGGGAGGGCGCGAGGGGCGGGATTACTTTCATTAAAGAAAGCAATCCGCGAGCGCAGAGAGGCGAGACTCATGCTTTCACAAAAGCAGCATGAAGTCTCAGTGAGTGCAGCCTCAGCATGGGGTTTACCCAGGCAGAAAACACACTCACCATGGCCGTCGTCCTCATGCAGAGGGGCTCTGCATGTGCCACAGCTGTGGCGCGGCATGGCCGTCGCCGTTAAAACGGCGTTAGAAACGCTCTTTTAGAGCGGTGAAAACCGCTGGAAAAAGCTCTTTTAGGATCGCCGGATGGCGGCAGGAGATCGCTGAGAAGCGGCCGGAAACGGGAAGCGGGCGGCCCGAGATCGGCGCTGAGAGCGGCTGTCTGCGAGTACGCCGGCGCTGCAGGCGGTCGGCGGTCTCAGCTGGTCCGCTGCGGTGCCTCTTCGACGGCGAGAGCTCGTTCCAGGCGAAGGCGTTCAGCAGAGATCCAACGAAGTGAAGTCGTCGCTGAAGGAGTAAGATCTGATTTCCTCTGGCGATTGCCTGCTTATATAGCCATTCGCCCCGCCCATTCTGGCGGGCTTTGGCGCGCTGCATCGCCACAGGCTCGCGCAGCTACGCAGCGCTGTCATTGGTTTAAAAAAGTTTACAGATTAAACCAATGGCAGTGCAGTTGCACTGCGTTATTGAAAAAAGGCTTCAGTATCGAGGAAAAAAGGAGCTTTTCCCCATACGCAGTATGAGTGAAGTATCGAAAGGGAACTTATGTTAGGACTTCAATGATCAAGATTGTCAGTTTACAGCTTTCTGAGTCCAGTAATGCTGAAATAGTGTTTCTGTTGAAATGAAGTGAAATCAAGCCCAAATCTGCTCAAAGGCTTTTCTCTCTATTAGATAAAGCTGTTTCATTCAGTATTCAGTGCAAATCTTGCCAAACTGAAACAAGCTTATGCCTTATGAAGTACAATGTTTTCTGCAATGCTGTAAGACAGTTTTTAATGTGTTAGAAGTTATATGCACAAAAACTTATGTTAGGACTTCAATGATCAAGATTGTCAGTTTAAAGCTTTCTGAGTCCAGTAATGCTGAAATAGTGTTTCTGTTGAAATGAAGTGAAATCAAGCCCAAATCTGCTCAAAAGCTTTTCTCTCTATTAGATAAAGATGTTTCATTCAGTATTCAGTGCAAATCTTGCCAAACTGAAACAAGCTTATGTCTTATGAAGTACAATGTTTTCTGCAATGCTGTAAGACAGTTTTTAATGTGTTAGAAGTTATATGCACAAAAACTAATGTTAGGACTTCAATGATCAAGATTGTCAGTTTACAGCTTTCTGAGTCCAGTAATGCTGAAATAGTGTTTCTGTTCAAATGAAGTGAAATCAAGCCCAAATCTGCTCAAAAGCTTTTCTCTCTATTAGAGAAAGCTGTTTCATTCAGTATTCAGTGCAAATCTTGCCAAACTGAAACTTGCTTATGTCTTATGAAATAAAATGTTTTCTGCAATGCTGTAAGACAGTTTTTAATGTGTTAGAAGTTATATGCACAAAAACTTATGTTAGGACTTCAATGATCAAGATTGTCAGTTTACAGCTTTCTGAGTCCAGTAATGCTGAAATAGTGTTTCTGTTGAAATGAAGTGAAATCAAGCCCAAATCTGCTCAAAAGCTTTTCTCTCTATTAGATAAAGCTGTTTCATTCAGTATTCAGTGCAAATCTTGCCAAACTGAAACAAGCTTATGCCTTATGAAGTACAATGTTCTCTGCAATGCTGTAAGACAGTTTTTAATGTGTTAGAAGTTATATGCACAAAAACTTATGTTAGGACTTCAATGATCAAGATTGTCAGTTTACAGCTTTCTGAGTCCAGTAATGCTGAAATAGTGTTTCTGTTGAAATGAAGTGAAATCAAGCCCAAATCTGCTCAAAAGCTTTTCTCTCTATTAGAGAAAGCTGTTTCATTCAGTATTCAGTGCAAATCTTGCCAAACTGAAACTTGCTTATGTCTTATGAAATAAAATGTTTTCTGCAATGCTGTAAGACAGTTTTTAATGTGTTAGAAGTTATATGCACAAAAACTAATGTTAGGACTGCAATGATCAAGATTGTGAGTTTACAGCTTTCTGAGTCCAGTAATGTTGAAATAGTGTTTCTGTTCAAATGAAGTGAAATCAAGCCCAAATCTGCTCAAAAGCTTTTCTCTCTATTAGAGAAAGCTGTTTCATTCAATATTCAGTGCAAATCTTGCCAAACTGAAACAAGCTTATGCCTTATGAAGTACAATGTTTTCTGCAATGCTGTAAGACAGTTTTTAATGTGTTAGAAGTTATATGCACAAAAACTTATGTTAGGACTTCAATGATCAAGATTGTCAGTTTACAGCTTTCTGAGTCCAGTAATGCTGAAATAGTGTTTCTGTTGAAATGAAGTGAAATCAAGCCCAAATCTGCTCAAAAGCTTTTCTCTCTATTAGATAAAGCTGTTTCATTCAGTATTCAGTGCAAATCTTGCCAAACTGAAACAAGCTTATGTCTTATGAAGTACAATGTTTTCTGCAATGCTGTAAGACAGTTTTTAATGTGTTAGAAGTTATATGCACAAAAACTTATGTTAGGACTTCAATGATCAAGATTGTCAGTTTACAGCTTTCTGAGTCCAGTAATGCTGAAATAGTGTTTCTGTTGAAATGAAGTGAAATCAAGCCCAAATCTGCTCAAAGGCTTTTCTCTCTATTAGATAAAGCTGTTTCATTCAGTATTCAGTGCAAATCTTGCCAAACTGAAACAAGCTTATGCCTTATGAAGTACAATGTTGTCTGCAATGCTGTAAGACAGTTTTTAATGTGTTAGAAGTTATATGCACAAAAACTTATGTTAGGACTTCAATGATCAAGATTGTCAGTTTACAGCTTTCTGAGTCCAGTAATGCTGAAATAGTGTTCTGTTCAAATGAAGTGAAATCAAGCCCAAATCTGCTCAAAAGCTTTTCTCTCTA